>NC_074707.1:48669514-48969514 GCF_024334085.1 Lutzomyia longipalpis
AATTACCTATATCGATTCAATTGTATGCATGCGTTTATGAAAATAAGTCTATTATGTAATTAACAATTAAAGCTGAGAGCGCGAGATGAGTTCATTTCCCTTTCAATGGAAAAACTGCAGAAAAAATGGTTTTTCACATCAATTTCCAAATTAATTATTGAATGAAATTTATTTAGAGAGAGGAAAATTAATCAGTAAGATTATTTAAAATAATGACCAAATTCTAATAGTTTTAAAAATAGAATTAAACTAGTCAACCCGAGCCCCCAATCACGTGTGAGCAAACTCCATTTTAAGCTATAAAAGGGGGGCGTATATTAGTAGGGGGGATGAATAATACGGTACCCCGAAAAATTCTAAAAATAAAAAAAATCCCGTTATCTGACCCTTCAGCAGGTAGAAAATGGGATAAAATCAATTTTTCAGTGGGGGCGCTATAAAGGGGGGTTGGGGCGGAATCCCATATAGCGCTTGCAACTCGTATTGACCCCCTCTACCCCCATACCAAATTTCATCAAGATCGGCCCAGCGGTTTCGGAGGAGTTCATGTGCCACAGACAGACAAACAAACATTTTCAGCTTTATATATTAAGATTACTCACTAGAGGACCCACACGATTTTGAAGATTCATGGCGACATCTAGTGGCTAATTTAAAATAATATTAATTGCATGTTAATTTGGCTTAAGTCTCGATAGTATTTAAGTTTTTAATGCTTTTTGTTTTTAACGTTTTTTTCAGAATATTTTATGAAGAAAACTCATTTGCTTTTAGATTATCAAGGAACCCTAGAAAATTGTAAAACTGACTAAATCTCGTCAAGACTTTGATTTTTTTTACAACGAGCTTTTTATCATTTAGCTTTTTTGGCGTTCAAAATTTTCTTAAAATTAACACCTAATTTAAAAAAGAATGAAAAAGGAGCTTTTCTTAACAATAAATTTATTTCAGGGTGATCCTCTCAACTCATTTGAACACAATAATGGGCAGATCTTCAATTCCTGCGCACCAGACAGCAATCTCGGTAGCCTCTCGAGTCTCCAGAGTGAATCAACATCCAACGAAGATCCTCGCAAAGAGATGGCGGAACTGAGAAGACAGGTGGTTTTCCTTCAGGTATCAGCACGAATTTCCGTTTTATTTTATTTTATACCCCACATTTCTCCCAACAAATCACAATTTTTAATAATGGCAGAGCGCAAATATACCTTTAAAAAAAAATTTTCACGCAGCTACACAGAAAATAATATTTCCATTGTAATGTTATTTTGAATACAAAAAAAAATGGATAAGAAAAATAATATTTATTCAAAAAAAATTAAAACACAAATTACGATTTCTCACACGTAAGAAAATTTAGAATGTTCATTATGCATGGATTTTTTGTGCCTTCTAGAGTCTTTTATTTTATTTTCTTAATTTTATTTTTTAACTTTTTAAAATGTTTATTAATGGTTTCTTTATTTCCCAATTTACAACTGTCTAGACTGAACTTGATGATAGAGACAGAACAATAAAGATCCAAAAAAATATAATTGCAAAGTACGAAGCGGAGAAGTTAAAGAATAAAAATCAGACAAATACAATGGAAACAGCTACACAAACTGAAAGGGTAAGTTCTAATGTGGTTCTAATTAATCCAATACCTTCTTTCATGGTTTAATTGTTCATTTTTTTTTATTCTCTTTCAGGTTAAACCAATTGCAGCATTGGCACAAGATCAAATAAGCAGGTGAGTTTATTTACGAAAAAAAAAGAAATTCAATCACCCAAAAATTTAATGTTTCTTCACCAGAACGAGAACTTTTCTTGCCTTTTTCACTCGATTCCGCAACTTTCATCATCCATTCACTCAATCTCCTCACTTTTTTGGTGGATTCACATCAATAAATGGCAGATTTGCACTCTATTTCTCATCTCATTGCACACGCAATAAACTTTCCCGCATCATTACAATCATACGAATGCTCTTCACACGATTTCCCTTCACTTCCTAGTTATTAAAGAAAAAAAAACCTTTTGAATTTGTATATAAAATTTCATGTTTTGTGCGGTATTTTGGGGAGGATAAAAATTTTAATTTGCAAATAAGAAAGACTTTGAAAGAAGATTAATCTAAAAGAAAATAGAGCAATGTAGAAGATAAAGTTCCTAAAAAAATAATATAAATTTTCATCCAAATTGTCATAACCACACCCCTATTGTGGATTATTTTCCATCATTTAGAATTCATGAAGCATATGCTTCTGTGCCTGCAATCAATGTTTTTTTTTTATATTGAAAATTTTGAATTTTTTATATTAATATGAAAGACCGCATTTTGATAAAAAAAAACTATTGGTCATTGTTCGCAAGATAAAATATCATCGGCTGAAGCACTAAAACATATGTTGTACATGTTAACTTATGTGTCTTTACTTCAATTGAAAACTTTTTTTTTAACTTTTTTTTTAAACTTTTTATCTTGAAAACATTTTTGTTTCAACAAGAGAGATTATTTAATGATTTTTCTTTAAAAAGATCATCGATCGAAGCACTAACGCATATGTTTCATGTGTTTAATGCATCAACTTGGGCTTCCGTGATTCAGTTGATTAACTTTTATCTTTAAAAAAAATTGTGTCATAAAAGATCATTTTCTATTCCAAAATAAAAAAGTATTTCTCAGTTAACACTTGGAGGACTTTACTGGTAATCACTGCCAATTCGACTTTTTTAAACCGTCATAGATTAAAATCTATCCACCTTATCTTGATAATTTCTACATCTATGTGTAGGCGGATTCAAATACAACAAGTTTGTCAAAAGAAAATCTGGAAAAACGTTTTCTTTATAATAGAAAATTAAGCTCAAAGTTTGAGGTTAGAAATTCGAGTCCTCCAAGTGTTAAGGAAATAAGCTAAAGTCCAGAGTTGCTCATATTGTATACATTGTCTTTTCTATCGATACATTAGAGCATATGCGTTAGTACTTTAATCGCTTTAATAGATTATTAATCAATGTATTAAACAAAAAAATAATCTTCTGTTTAGGAAAGAATAAAATGATTTTTCCTCTTGAAACAAACTTGTTTTACAAAATAAAGACGAAAGCTCTAATGCATAAGCTCTAAACGTTCCAAGGGAAAACGAGAAGCAATGGGGGCGTGGTTTCTGAATTTTCTCTTTAAATATTTTTCTTTTTTTTTCTAGTCTAATTTTACTTGAAAATTGACAAATATTTTTTATTCATTTGAAGATTTATTTCCTTTCCACGATATTTTCTTTTTGTCTAAATTCAAATATAAGAATCACGTAAAACGCGAAATGAATAAACTCCTTCGCTTTTATCCTCCCGCCGTCCAAAATATACCTCATACTAACATTTTCTCTATCACGCTGCTAACGGACCATATTCTATCCTCCCACACACAAAAAAATCAACACTCTGTCGGACAAAATGGGCAGGATTCAATTTAGCCAGGTATTTTTGTGTGATTGCTTCATCGCAATTGTAGTTTTGTGTGCGATAAATCTACTTTGTATCCTTCACGTGCTTCACACGTGCCTTGGTCCCTGTTCTTGATTTTAATTCTTCCACCTGAACAATAAATCTGCGGCCTTTGCGAAAGCTTTCCTTGAGCTTTCTACATGTACATTTTAAGGGGATTTTGCATGCTGATTTTTTGAGAATTTTCCTCTTAACTTTCTTTATTTTTTTTTTAAGAAAATTTAGAGCAACTCGCTAATAGTGTGTGTGATAAAGAAATACCCGCAGAGTATGAAGAAAATATGTGATTTGAAAGAGAAATATATTTATAAAGAATTTTCTTATTTTTTTTTTAAAGAGGTTTTACTAAAAAGAGATTTTATCAAGTTTGTAATATAGATTGTTTTATAAAATATTTAACAAAAGAGATTTTTTCAACATAAAATATCAATCAATATTATTTAATTAATACCTTTTCATGCTGCCCTTGAAGATGTCAGAGGTTTATCCTAAGATTTTATTGGTTCAATTTTCAAGCATTTAAAAGAATTTTTTTGTATTTAATTTTGCAGAATTGATGCGAATGGCGTGTCCCAGAGTCCTCAGCGATGTATCACCACAACAACTTCCATTTCCTTTAAGAGCCCCTCCAAGACAGCATCCGTGAAGCCCGTAAAGGCCACACCAATTGGGAATGTAACAAATATTGCCAATTCGCAGAAGTACGTGAGGAGTTTTAGTGTGGATGATGCCCTTTCGGCGGGCAAATGTGGCGCCAAGAATGGCAAAATCTCCGCGGGTCCCATCTCCCTGCCCATGATCAATGGAAGTCGCAAAATTCCCATCTTGAGCACCGTCCCTAAAAATCCTCCTGCACGAATTCCACGCTCCTCGTTGTCCTCCTCCCGCAGTGACTCCGTCAATAGTAGCTCATCCAGCTTGAGTGAGAGCACAGATCGAAAGTCTCTCCCCGCGAAACTCCTCACCACCGTGGCCAAGTAAAAGAGGCTAAGATACTTAGAAAATTAACTTTAACCATGTGATAAGAGACAAAAAGGAAAACTAAAGCCCAAACCCACGTAAAAAGGACCTGCTAAATGGGATATGGCGCGTGTGCATTGTGCAAAAATGAGATCTTCCGCCCTAAACTGAAAACTTACAAATTGCTAAAGCATTTATATAATAATTATTTAGAGAGGAAGTTGAAGATATTAACTGTTAGCTAAATTATTATATATTTTTTTGTAATAGTTTTTTAAGCTTCACCTTTGAAGAATTCTTCTCAAATTTTCTGTTTTCTCTTTTTTTTAACATCTTAATGACAAATCTTTAAAAACAAAAATACTTAGCCGTAGAATTATTATAATATTAAAAGTCTTGTTTCCTGTCCAATCATTATGTCATAATACATGAACATTTAGAACAATGCATAATGTATTTATCAATGAAAAAGAATATTGTAAAAATTAATTCAGTTTAAAATATAAATTCTGAAAAAAAAACCTTTAAAATTAATCGTTAAAGAGGCGAAAATTTGAAGGAAAAAATAAGATTATTTGTGGTATTTTAAGAATATTCGAAATGAAAAAAAAATTAATAATTTAAAAAAAAAGTTGAAATATTTAAAAAATATTTCAAATTCCTTTTATAAGAATAACATTCAATAAAATTCTAAATGTTGAAGAACTTTAAAAATATGGAATATTTGGAATATTTCAAATATTTTTTGTATTCAAAAACCATTATAAAAAATTCGAATGTTTTCTAAATTAGATTTTTCTAAAAAAAAAAAAAGATTGTTAATATTGAAATAGGTAGGTTTTTCTCAAGATCTACTGGATGGATTTTGATGGGGTGAAAATCAAATGAAGGAGGAAGCATTAGCAGAGAATGTACCGGAACAGATTTTTGAATTTCGACTCAAATGCTGAGAAAAGTAAATAAGAAGATTTTACTACTTTTCTCAGCTTCTGAGTCGAAATTCAAAAATCTGTTCCGGTACATTCTCTGCTAATACTTCCTCTTTCATTTGCTTTTTACCACATCAAAATCCATTCAGTAGATCCTGAGAAAAACCTACTTTTGTGTTTTGAAGAAAATCTCAAGATGGCGTCGCATATAAGATGGCGGAAAGTGATTTTCTTACTCTTCCAATAATAAATCTTTAAATGTGGCCAACACCGAAGATTTTTTACTTTAATTTAAAAAAAAAAACTATCGAAATATTTAAAGAATATTCTTCAAATCTTTAAGAATGTTTGAAACATTTAAAGAATTTTTTAAACATTGGAAGATTTCTCGAAATTATTGCAAATTGACCTCACATTTTTGCCTCTTGAACTGCTTGTTTTTTTCCTTTTCCCTTCTACGACTTGCTCCAACTTCTTTTAGTAAGATCTAGGATGCCTCCTTCAACCCATTTTCCCAGCAAAGAGAACTAAAACAACAAATTTTGAGAAAAATATTTCTTTAATTTGATCCATGAACATTATTTGTCCCACTTCTTGTTTTTTTTTTTTTAAATACAATAACGAAATGATCCGGAAGTGATTTATGTAAAAACTCTCTATCGAGGAACTTTCGAAGAAGCCCCTTCGATATAAAGTGTTGTGTGTAGGAATGCCCCCTCTAGACCAAGCTGAAGCCCTGGGTTTGCTGAATAGCCTGCAGGAGTTTATATTTCAATTTTTCCTTCGTCCTATAGCGCGGGAGGTCTAACAAATTGAAGCACGTGTGGGCAACAGGGAGGAAACGATCATCAGGTGTTGGTTGAATGTAGATCTTAATGGCTTTCATGCCCTGAATGGGTATTCGACTAGATCCCGTGAGATAGAGAAGGAAATTCTTCTTGTCCTTGAGACTGAGCTCGTGAAAAACTTCCCAGAACCACTGAACTGTCTGATCGCTCGACGAGTAGCCATTCCTGTATTCTGCCGTCTCCTGCAGTGCAAACCAATCGTAATTCTCATTCCCCACCACCATGGCCATCAGCTCGCGTGATGTGAAGAGATGCATTATGCGTCCACCACAGACTTTCTGAAAACCCATATCGAATCCCTCAAAGTGTGTCTTGCAGCTCCTATTGAAGACATAGTCAATGTAGAGATTGACAAATTCCTCCTTATTCTCCTGCGTCACCCCAATATTCCTTCCATTTGGCTTCAAATCCACCGTTCGGCGTTCCCCAAAGACCTCTTCGGTGATTGAGAATGTCACACAGAACACCTGCTCGAGGTCATCACCCTCATATGCGAGTATTTCCTCCATTGATGCCCCAACTGTTGGGGAGAGTTCCTTCAAATCCGACAAATCCACAGCTTCCTGCAGGATTTTCTTGTACAGCGCCAACGGGAAAGGTAAGTCAATGATTGTAAAATTGTAAATAGCCAAGCCACACAGGATCCCAATCAGCGTGTACATCCCAGCACCTTCAAAGGAGGTATTTGAGAACCAAATATACCGCGATTCCTCGTACTCCTTGAACATCCCGAATTTCGGATCGAGTATCTCCTTGAGGAGTAGCATGAAGAATTCCTTCTTCACCCCACCCGCATCTTCGGCCTCTTCGCCGTGAAATTTAATCCTGAGTGGCCTTTTGTACTCATTCGCACTGTACTTCTGCAGCTCATTTATTGTGTCCTGTACGAGATTTTCACGACTCACATTGAGCGCAAGGAAGGGATTTAGCATTTGAGAACCACCAACCACCATCTGCAGGAGTCCCTCAGCTGTGGCGCTCTACAGAACACACAAAAATGTCCCAAAAAAGAATTTTAGTTTTCTTTTCGTAAAGATTTTTTAAAAGAATCTTTGAATTTTTATTAAAGTTTTTTTTTAAGTAGTTTAGGAAACAAAAAAAAATATTCTTAAAAGGAAAATCCATCACACGTTAGAATAAACGTCAAGTGTTTGAAAAAAGAAAAACGTCAAACTATATAATGGAAAAGTTATAAGTCAGAATGACAAATGCTAAAAATGTCAAACGTTAGGAAAAAAAATTCAAACGGTAACGAGAAACATCAAAGAAACAAAGCAACGTTAGAAAGAAATGTGAGAAGTTTGAAAGAAATATCGAACACTAGAAAATTATTTTCGAACAAGAGGGAAAAAAATTCAAACGTTGCAAATTAAAAATCAAACGTTACAAAGAACAAGTAAAAGTCAACAAGAAACGTCAAACGTAAAAAAAAATAGAATGTCAGCCATTATAAAAAGACATAAAATGGTGAAAAAGAATTATCAATTGTTAGAAATTGAATATTAACGTTATGAAAGAAAAGTCAAATCTCCGAGAGAAAAAAATATAAAACGATACGAAAAACGGTCGTTTAACCCTTGGAGAATTTTTCTGGCCAAAGTGGCCAAACCGATTTTTTTTCAATCGTTGCAGAATTAAAAAAATCTTCAGGGGGAGCTTCATTAGTTCAGGATCGTCGAAAGAAAACTTGAAAAAATTTTTTTTTTAGAGAAAATAAAGTTCAAACTTTTGAGGTTAGAAACCTCGATCCTCCAAGTGTTAGAAAACGTCAAACATATGTCAAATTTCGAAAACAATTGTCAAAGTTTAACAAAACGTCAAATGGCAAAAAAAGAGATGTCAAAACGTTAGAAAGGAATTGTCAATTTTTTTTTAATATCGTTCAAAAATAAATGTCAAACGTTAGAATAACCGTTAAGTTTAAAATAAATAAATAAATAAAATGAAGGATAAGAAATAAACGTCAACACATAGAAAATGTCAAACGTTAAGACCGAATTGTCAATCAATAAAATAAATAAATTATCACAAGCTGCCAATTCAGCTATTAAATGTTAAAATAAATATCAAAATGTTAGAAAAGGAACTTCAATCGTTAGAAAAAAAAAGAAAAATATTAAAATCGTCACAAAGAAAATTGTCAAAAGCTCTTTAAACTCAATCTTCTTAAACCTCAAGTCATAGGTCTGTAAGTAGCCTCCTTTAGCAAAAGAATTCTGACTGATAAATCAAATAAAATATCAGCGAACGCCCAGAATAAACAAAATGTTCCAGAAGCTCCTTTTAAGGATAATTTAGCATAAAATTAGTGGAGTTGGCAAATCAAATTATTTTGAATTTCTCTTAAATTAATCATTCAATAAAAAATAGTAGAGAATATAGACTAACCTGCATTGCATTGTGCATCTGAATGCGTTGATCTGTCTGTAACAAGAGAGTCTTGGCAGCCACATCGAAGATAAATGGATAACAACAGAGATGGAAGAGTGATGAATCCTTATCCTGCAGCCATGACACGTAGTCCTTTTGAATATCAACCGTTTCGTGCAGATCATTGATGTAGAATGCATCGCAGGACACCTTCACGGTGCGATATTTGTGATTTGCCACAAAGAGATTGAGCATAAGATTCAGCGCCATATGTAGATTCTTTTCGTAGCCAATAAAAAGGCGTGCGCCATCCTCTTGGCGATACTGAAAGTTCACAATGTACGTCACGACACCTTTGAAGCACTCAATGAGTCGCTCAAAGTACTCCACGGACTGCTCAGCCCACCATCGATGAACAATTCGCGATGGGTATTCGGTAAGTCGGAGAACAGCTTGGCAAAAGGGTGTGTGGAGTTTGGGGTAATTTTTTGAATTAATAAATTCATGGTAGAGCGGTAGAATGAGGTAAATACGGAGTGTCTCAACATCCGGCGGTTTCGCCTTGAGACTCTGTATTAGATCCGTTGTAATTGACTCCCAAATTAAATCCTTTATGGTTTCATTCTCAATCTTCCGGATGTACTCAAAAGCACTCTCGGCTATTGCAATGTCAACACCGTGATTCTTCGATGTGCACGGTCTGTGCTCATCCATTTCCTTGAGAAATGAACCATTAAGGCATGATTGATTCTTGAATATCACCTCCAGAATTGATATCACGTCCAAATCAACATTGCTGTCTTTTGATAAATCACTAAAAGAGCTCGCCATCTCCAGTGAAAGCTGGCAAATTTGAGTCTTTTCGCTGGAAATTCAGGCAAAAAATTTAGCCCCAAATCCTCCCTAAAACTCTTTTAAGAATATACTGGTAAGCTGACCAAGCTTACAAGAGCTGTGCTTCTTTCAGTGTACCAATTTTGTGAGAGCAAACTATAACGCGAATTAATTTAAATATCTCGAGAACAGATCCATAGATTTTCATAATTTTTTTTTTGTTTGAAAGGTATTGAAGTCAGCTATAACATATCGAAAAATGAAAAAAAAAATTATGTCGTCATTTTCGAAAAAATTTAGATCGAAATTTTCGAAAACTTTGTTTTTGATCTTAGCGCCCCTTGCGGTCATTTCTCGAAGTTGCAATGTTCTAGACATGGGTAGGGTTTCACGAAATTTCTGCAACCTAGGCAATGGCACTGGGCTGGAATTGCCGGTTATCATTTAGGATCGGCTAGTGTGTTATTTCTGTGCATGCGTGTGTATTTGTTTTCCGCACGCACTAGTATTTGCCAGATCCTGTCCACCTAACTTGGCTCGCCATTTGACGGCCCGCTTTGTCTGAGGCCTCCCAAGCCGTTTTGTCCCGTCCCTTCCCTCTTATTAAAGTAATATCACAGTTTAATATCACAGATCGTTTCCTTATCACTGGTCCAAGTTTAAAATCTTATAAAAGTTTTAAATAGGGACAGCACAAATAATTTCATTTGCGCTTGAGTTGCTCAAAATCGGACTTGTAGAACTCGATATATGACATGTCAGAATTAGGACTCAATATTTTCAAAATGGCGACAAAAAATTTTTAATTTTTCTTTTATAAAAAGATGTTATAGTAGGCTATAATATAGCAAAATTTGAAGCAAATCGATAATGGGGTTTTCGAAATATTCATCGAAAACTCATCGAAAATTTTGTGTTTGATTTTTGTCCCCCTAGCGGTCAATTTTGAAACTTCTGATGTTTTAGAGAGGTGTAGGATTTGTTGAGGGCTTTCATTGAGCCAGGGTTGATCAAAATCGGTTAAGCCGTTTTCAAGTTATGATCGATTTTCGATGAAAAATTGAGGCGACCATATTGACCAAACGGCTTGACCGATTTTCGAAAATGAGGTATCGTTGGAAAGGTCTTGATGGCCCCTACAACATACAAAAATTTCATACCTCTAGCTATAAAATGGGGGTGTGAGAAAGGCAAAACAAAATCTAGCGGTTATCACCGTTCTCTCGCAACCCTAATTCGTGCTCATACCAAGGTTGAGCCCAATCTGACGACTTTCAATTTTGCTCGGTACACAAAAGCTGTGTCTGAAAGAAACACAACTAAAATATTTTTTGCGGAAACTTACTCATAAATGCGACAATCATAAGATGAAATATTGCTGGATTTCTCCACTGCGGAAACAAAGCAATGATCTCCGCCGGAAAAAATTCGCCTAATCTTCATGCCAGGCCCATCGATATCTCCTTCATCGCCATCCCTAATTCCCGGCCCTGATGAAATCTGCACAAAGACAACGAAGCGAAAAAGAGTTAAGAAGACCTCCCAAAGCGACCAAGAAAGATGAAAGAGATGGGAATACTCACCCAGGGTCCGTTAACAACTTGCGGAATGGAAACATTTCTGGGTTTCGACATGCCCAATTGGCCAGAATGCCCCAGCCCGAAGCCGTAGACACGCCCTCTGGACGGTACGAAAGCCAGCGTGTGCTTCCTCCCGCAGGACACTTGGGTGATTGTACTGCCGGCCAATTCCAGCACCATTCTCGGTGTAATCTCATTGTTATTGCCCCCATGACCTAGTTGCCCGTACGACCCAAGGCCACACGTAAACACCCGCCCATCTGCCGTGAGGAACACCGAGAAATCATCCCCACACGCAATGTGCCGCACCCCGAGACTCCGTAAGCCGCGAATTTGTTGCGGATAGTAGTGGTGGGTCTCATTATTCAGCCCCAATTGCCCGAAATTGTTCTTTCCCCACGCAAAAATAGCTCCAGACGTGGACAGGGCGAAGCTGTGATGTGCTCCACAGCAGATAAATGCAATTGGTATCCCACTCAGAGCTTCCACGAGCATGGGCTTGGAAACCTTCTCAGGACCCTGACCAATGCCTAGCTGCCCGTAGTTGTTCATCCCCCATGCGTAGATCTCACCGCTATTCGTCAGGGCGAGACAGTGAAAGTGTCCGGAAACAATCTGAATGACGTGCTTCGTGCTCAGGGAGCGCACAACGCGTGGTGTTGCCTGGACGGCTCCCAATTCATTGCCAAGCTGTCCGTGTGTGTCGGAGCCCCACGTAAACACCTGGCCCCACTCATTGAGAGCCATTGAGTGCATTGCTCCGCTCGAGAGTTGCGTTATCATGTAGTTATCCAGGGAACTGACAAATTCTGAAAGTACCCCAATTTTAGAGGCTCGAAAATTGCAACAAAAAGCAGCGGAACCAGGCAAATGGATTTCCAGGGGGAGTGGGAAGTGAAAATTTAGCTGTTTTTAGTTCTTTTTGCATTGTTCTCCACACACACACACAAATGTAAAATTCAAATAAATTCCCCGTTTAAAAGAAATAAAAGCTAAAGAGTTGGCAAAAATCTTTCACTATGCATTGTCTGTTATGAATGAGGATGAGGAGGGACGATTAGTTCCCATTTCCCACAAAAAAAGGAGGAGGAGGTGGGTATGAGAAGGAGGGAGAGAGATTGTAAAAATGTGAAATGAGGCACATACTAAAGGACGACATACGTGGCCTTTTCCGGGAGAGATCATGACCCAATTGCCCGTAATCATTGTTTCCGCACGAGAAAACCTTTCCCTGCTTCGTGAGGAGGAGCGTGTGGGATGTTCCACAGGCAGCCTGCTCCAGTTCAGCACCACCTGTCCAGTGAATCTCTCGAGGAGTGAGAATCTGCACAAAAACACACAAAGTATAAGAAAGAATCCAGGAAATCCCTCTCAGCAGAAATTCTTCACTCACAAAATCCTCCTCAATGCCACCAAGACCCAGCTCCCCATTCACAGTGCTTCCCCATCCGAATGTGGCCATGGTCGTACTACTTCTCTAAGCTACTTCGGTAATTCCCTGAAAAGCACAAACACCATGAAGAATCTCAACGATCCTTCTAGAAGAAAGCAGAAAATTGTTCCGCAAGAAAATTCTCGAACTCACCTAAAACAGCATGTTTTGGTGATCACTAAAATTCTTCTTCACTCCTCAGCCAAAAAACAATCCCTGATTGCCAAGGAATCAACAATTAATCTATCCAATCTTATGCTAATGCCACACAAGAACAACACCAAATTCTTCACGGAGTTCTGTAAATTCTGGAAAGTGCGGCAGAATGATAATTTTACAATTTTTTTCCAGCACAAAAAACGAAAGATCGCGAATGAAATGCAATTTTGACATATAAGCCCACTAAAAAAACTTCCGCGAAACAGAAAGAGTGTTGAATGTCGTATGACATATCGGAAAATATAAGTAAATCGAGTAAATCCTCTTCATTTTGATTTTTTATTATTTGTTTATTTAATAATTTGTTAAAAACATTAATAAATTAATTAATTACATTTTATTTAATTTCTTTTAGCTGTGATTCTTTCGATTTAATTTCGTGTTATTTATTGTACTTTAATTTTTATCACTATGATTTTTTTCTTTATTTTGTCCTTAAAATTTTTTTTTGTTAATTTTTTTTTTGATAAATTTTAATATTTGTTTTTTTTTATATTCCTTGTTTTTTAAGATATTTTTAATTCTATTAATTTAAAAATAATATTTTTTTGTTTTAAATATTTTTTTTTATTTTTTTTTTACTTAAAAAAAACTGTTTTTTTTAATATTATTTAACTTTTTCTTTTTTAACTTAACAACACTTGAAGGACCAAAACTTTTAACCTCTTTGCCCTCAATTTCCTCTCAAAAAGAAACTTGTAGCACCTGAATAAGTTAGATAATTCTTTTATAACACTGGAGGACCCAACATTTGGCACAACGCGGAGGATCAAATTGGTAATAACTACCAGCTGATAAAATATGCTCAATAATTAATTATTAATCAGTTTAATGAACAAGGATCAAAAGTTTCACTAATTCTTGATTTCTTTCAAGCATTCCTACACCTAATTACTAAATATTTAATTGAGAAAATCGTCACTGGAAAAAAATTGCGTAGAATCAATGCAAAATTACCAATTCAAACGACTTTTTTGGCTGCAGTTTTGCTTAATTTATTATTAAGCCTAAATTATCACAAACTTTGATTTTTCAAGTAACTTTTTAGTCACTTCTGGCAATAAAATTAGTCCATTATTAATGATTTTCATCGAGGAAAAGTGAACAAGAGTACTTTATTTGAGAAATATGGGGAAACATAACCTCAAAACAATGGCTAAAATGTATGAGATTTTGACTGGTAATTATTACCAATTTGATCCTCCACGTTGAATTCTGACTTTGACCACAATTATCTTCCAAAGAAAAGACTTTTCTCGAAATTTTCTTTCTGCTATCTTAAAGTAATTAAAATTCCCTACACATAGATGCTAAATTCATCGAGATAAGTCCAATAGATTTTATTCTGCGATGATTTTAAGGTTCCAATTGGTAGCAAGTACCAGTAAAGTCCTCCGAATGTTAAAAAAAAGTCAAATTGGCAGCGATTGCCAGTTTTGTCCTCCAATGTTTATAAATCATTCCACCCTGAATTTTTAAGCTAAATGAGCCGTTAAAACATATTTTATGAAAATTTTTCACATATACGACTTCGGCTCGTTCAGCTGACGATTTTGTCAAGTATATCCAAAAAGTTCAAGGTGGTAAAGTATTTTTGTGCTGCAACTTTTCTGTTTATTTTGTGCATGTAAGTGCTTGAAATTGTTAAAAATTCATCAGTTTTGCAATCTCTTATCATTGTTCTATCAAATTAGCGTGTTGGCAGGGAAATTGGGGTAAAAATGTGAGAGATATGGATGAAAATATGTCTACGTGATTGGGGCAATTTTTCCTTGGCTCTGTTGCTAATGCAAAAATAAATCAATAAATATTCAAAATGCCGCGTAAAATAGTTCTGGGCGATGGATCTGTGGAAGAATCTGCTTGTGGATCTTCCTCAGTTTGTGTCCTGAAAGTCTTGAGGAGGAAGCAAAGCTGGGAGAAAGGTGTCATTGGGTGGGAGGGCATTCTCTTGATTTTCTCCGAAGCTCTCGAGGTTCCCTTTCACTGTTTGTTGGAACTCATAGTTCTCGCACAGAGAGACTATAATGTCTGGCAGTCGCGCCGGATAATTGCAGGAGAGGGAAATAGCGCGAGAGAGTGGGCAAAATGTCGAGTCAGTCGATTGCGAGGAAACGTCTCGGCAAGATCGCAAGTAGAGTGGAAGATTTTTTGCTCATTGGGAATTTCTTTTGCTTCCAGAGGTGTAGGAAGCAATCCCAGTGTCTTGGTGCTCATCCCTCCGGGCTTGAACTATGCTAGATTCCACCGAGTTCTGAAGTAGAGATCCAGGGAAACCTTCAGAGTCACCATGGTCCTGCCCAATACCACAGAATTGACGGATTTCTCTCCGAATCCAGTGAATATTGCTGCCCTGGGGAATGATGAAGTCATCTTCACCATGGACAACCTCTATCCTGCCCTCCTGCAGTGCTTTGCCATCATCATCTGCGGGTATGTTGCTCTCAAGAAGAATTTAATCCCAAATTAATCTCCAAGGTTGAATTAATTTGTTCCCCCGAAATCTCTAAAAAGATTAATTCCATCGATTCTAATCTTCTGGGGCATTTCCTAACAACGTGATCTCATTAATTTTTGCAATGTGTGCACAAGTTGACGCCAGAGTTTATTGTAGGTAATTGAATTGATTTGCAAAGGAAATTACGTCCAGCACGAAGTTTTCTGGAAAAAATTAAAATTATGTCGCGACGTAGAAAAATCGCTAAAGAAATGATTTTTTCCACAGTTTTTGTTGCAATCGTGTGTCATTGTTGATTTTCTCAATTTTCACCTTTGTGCTCGCTTTTAGGGCGATTTTGTTACGAGATTTTTCATAATCTCCGTGCTATTGTCCAAAATAAACGACTTTTTTTTATGTAGTGAAAAATTCAGCATGATTTTTATTTCATTACTTTTCTTTTTCTTTATCAACTTTTTATGAATTTTTATATATCCGGTCGTTTGAGAATTTTATTAGAATTACACGCGTAAATTTTCATCCAAATTCTGGAAATTCAATTTTATGTATTTCTTTAGCAAACACCTGTAGTATTTCTTTGAAAAGTTGCTGGTAAAAAGCTTTTACCAGCGTCTGTGATCTCACAGCGATCACTTACCCATAGTAGATAAGGTACACGAAAAAAAAGTTAGATTTTGTGGCCGATTCTCCCAAAAATCTTTTCTTACAATTTTAGACTTATAAGATTTTTAATAATCTGTGAAGATAATCTTATAAGAATTTGACAGATCGTTTCTTTCATTCGTAATGTCAAAGAAAAGTATTAGTTTGTCCAATATTTACACGGATTTCTAATCTAAGATATTCAGATAAACTCAGTTGATTTTTTTGTCTAAATTCTGGTAAAAATGATAGGTTGGAAATCCGGATAAATATTTGACAAACCAATACTTTTCAAAAATTTCTTTAAGAGCTTTCTAAACGATTTTTAGAATAGTAAAGCTTTTGTTTTTTTTTAAAGCACGGCAAATGAACTATTCAAACATATAAACTGTCAAAATCTTAAAACTTGCTAGTTTTAAGAATAGAAAAAAAAGATTTTTGGCAAAAATTGACCAGATTTTAAAGAAATAATTAGAGGGCTCTATTCGTTGAATTTGGCCCAAAATTTGGATTTTTAGTAAATAATTTTTTTTCTAAAAGAAAGTAAAGTTCCGGAATCGAAATTTTAAGAACTTAAATTCTTAAAGAAATCTAAGAAATTTTGGAAACTCATACGTGAATAAAATGGTCAAAATTTAAGAATTTCAAATAATTTTTTTTGAGCACAATAATTCATTTTCAAAATTCAAAATACTGAATTCTTATCCTAATTCGGCTATTTAAAGATAGTGCAAGCTAATTTCTAATATTTTATTTCAAAATTGGGCCGAAAATCGCTCATTAAAGTCCCCGAATTTCTAAAATTTCCTAACCCATCCTTATTAGTTTCAGAATAAAAACTTTTTCTTCTGATTTATTCTTGATTTTTTTGTCTTGATAATTTTTAGGAAAATAAAATATTTTCATGCTTTAAAAATTCAATTAATATCTTCAAATAATTAGGCTTTTTTCTGTCATCTGACCACAGTGGCCAAATTTGTCCTCTCTATAATTTTTATCTAAATCCAAAACTTTAGAATGTTAAAAATTGCCATTATCCTTGAAAATATATCAAATATTAATTTTAATAAAAGAAATAAATCCTTTAAACAATTTTACAATCTTTCATAACACTTTAATACATTCAACAAGATTAGCGAACTTTTCATTCGTTTACCGCTCTGACTACATCGCACTGGAATCATTAGCGATCGCTTAGTAAATGAATTATTATTAATTTTCCGCAGAACCATCTGGTTGGCAAACACACGTTGTTTTTCAATGTACAAATGCGCCATAAAAAAAGTTATCCGTACAACCTTTTTGTCGAACAAATATTTTTTCTGTTTTATCACCGCGATCAAGATCGAGGGTGATTGAGCAAAATAATAAAAAATATAATCTCAATGCATTATTGCACTTGAGATGAATTTGTAGCGTGATTGCGCGACAATTCCATTCAATACATTTTAAATAAAAACAAATCTCTCTATTTTTCGTGACTAGCCGGTAGTTGGAAAAATGCTTTTGAGCATTTCCGGGGGCAACAAAGCGCGGGCTTTTGTGGTGTGAAGAAAGCTTTATGATGAAAAGCTCAAGGATAGACCTTTCGCCCCGCACTGGAAATCGGAACAAATTGATTTTTATTTTAGCTCCAGCCTTGGCTCTCTTAGAATTCGTTTATTTTGCTCTTTGCAGCTACATGGCGGGACGCCTCAATATTATGCGTTGATACCACTGCCGAATCAAAGTGGTCTCAATACATTCGTTGGGACTTTTGCACTGACCATCGTTGATTTTCCTGTCACTAGCTGAGCTTGAGTGGCGAAGTCACTCTACATGGATACCAGCCTTTCACATCAACGCTCACAACCGCGCGGGGATGTGTGTGAACCATCGGCATGAGGGCAATGACCTCAACCACATCTTCAGTGCACTCATCCCATTGGCCGCAACTTGACGTCATGTCATCTGCTCCTCGACTTGGCGTTTTCTTTTTCTTGTGCGGTTCCTTCTGACTGTGTTATGTGCATTTTCTTAATTTTCTTTTGACAAAGGTGTCACAATACAATTGTAAGTGCACCTGTGTAGCTCTTTTTGCCTTTCATTTCCCCCTTTTTAATTGTTGTAACATTTTTTCTTTTTTCGTTCAAAACTGTTTGAAATTAAGTTTCAATTTTTGTGATTTTTTTCTCTTACAATTTAATTATAGAGCCTGATGAAGATCATAAATTGATCGCAACGTAGCTACTTATGTAATAAAAAAACACCTGAGAACAGACTGCAACCGATTCTTTTCCTACATATACACCTCACAGTCGTTAATACTTCTATCATTCATTCAATTTTCATTCAGCTAAATAAAATTTTTCCTTTTTTTTAAATCTTAAAATATTTCACAAAGCTCTGTCAATTAAGGGAATAAACTTTAATGTAGTCCATATCATTCTCTACTAATCATTCAAATTACCTTCTGCTGAAAGCTCCCTTGAGCTTTAAAGCTGCAAAAAATAATCTCAAAAATTTATATGAGATGTAATTTCCTCTTAAATAAGCTCTGCGTCAGGAAGCTTTCTCTCTGCAGAAAGATTGATCTAACAGAAGTCTAACATGATGGCAAAAATCAAGATCTTGAGAAAATAATCTCAAGCGCGAAGTTGGGTAGTATAGCTTCATTAGGCGTCTCCACGCATCCCTCATCCTCGCCTTTACGCCCATTTTGGTGCTCAATGAGGGCTGCCGAACCCCTTTTGTAAACTCTCCCCCTTACCCCCGGGTACGCGCACATCCCATTAGAAGATAGCAAGGCAAATAAAGGCAAGTTTCTTGTCGCGTACATCAGAATTACCCTCCAGAATGGCTCTATTGAGGCACAATATGCGAGAAACATTGTGGATTATGTTTTGTTGAATATTAGCCCAGGTGTGTGCGTGTGTGTGCTCTCCCTCATAGTCCTCTTTCTGCTTGTGAAATGTCCCTGAATATGTATGAATGGGGAGGGTGTTGGAAAAGCTCCCTCATACATATAGTTTGTAACATAAAAGCAGGTATTTGCTTGGAATCAAATGCATTTCCCTTCTGGAATGAAAGTTTTTAGAATTTCCATCCCCTCTTGTCTTTCACCCACCAACAATCCCTCGTATTGTTGATGGCTTAAAATATGTAATTCAATTTGATGATATAATTTAATTTATTTCAAGTTTAAAATCTCTCCCTCTTCACTTCTTCTTTTGCCTATTTATAAAAGCATGGGTAATAAGTTTTATATTATGGCAAAAGGAGCATCCACGCTTTGGTGGCAACACACAAAAAAAGCATGTACCCCTGGGCAATTGAAAAGCTTGATTTGGCGCTTTTCATCCCCCGCAAGGAAATGCGTACGTGGTGTGCGAGAGAAAAAATCCCAGTGTGTTTTTTTTTTCCTCCAAGAGGGTTGGAACATGGAGATTTTTGTGTATTATAAATGTCTCAGGGTTTGTTTCATCCCCCGCATATAGAGGAGAGAACATTCCAACCCCCTTAAAAATGAATCCTCTCAGGCGACTCAAAACATTTTCTCTTTGCGCCCGGAAAAATGGCGAAGCAGGAGTCATTACCTGGCAATTTACATATTTTAGGAGATTTCCACACTTGGTAGCTACTTGAAAATAAATGACATTTTGTTTGCATAAATGTATTCTGGAATAATTTACTTTTCCATCCGCGAGAATTTTTTTTGGGCTTCATTTTTGTGTGTGTGGGGAATGGATACCGTTTTGGATGAATAGTTTAAATGAATAGTTTGATTTTATTAAAACTGACATATTTTTTCCGAAAATTTCCGGTCAATTTAATCAAATTTTATCGGAGCTTTTCTATAAATTTTTACCGCTTATTTTATTTTAATCAAAGATTAATAGATTTGTAAATATTTTATTAAGGGAATGGTTCAATGATTTTGCAAAATATAGAACTAATGTTGTTAAATTAAATCAAGGATTAAACCAATCCTTTAGCGTACACATTCTCTTACATTTTAGCTGTGTTTCTTTTAGACACAGCTTTTGTGTACCGAGCAAAATCGAAAGTCGTCAGATCGGGCTCAAACTTGGGATGAGCACGAATTAGGGTCCCCACATTCCAAAAAACGTATGCGCCAAAAAAATTTTTTCCGGCCGGCCGGCCGGCCGTCCGTCCGGCCGTGGTTTATGACTGAATTGCGAGAGAACGGTAATAGATAGAGACTTGCGGTAAACGGCAAAGTTTAAAAGTCGACTGGAAGACGTCCGATTATGACGTCAAATTTTACCCCCCACCCCCCCGTCCGCCATTTTGAATAACCTCAAAATTTTGTTTTCGCTATATCTCAGCCCCTGTAATAGCTAAAAATCTGAAATTTTGATATGTTGTAGGGGCCATCAAGACCTTTCCAACGATACCTCATTTTCGAAAATCGGTCAAGCCGTTTAGTCAATATGGCCGCCACAATTTTTCATCGAAAATCGATCATAACTCGAAAACGGCTTGACCGATTTCGATCAACCCAGGCTCAAATGAAAGCTCTCAACAAGCCCTACAACTCTCTAGAACATCCGAAGTTTCAAAAGTGACCGCTAGGGGGCCAAAAATCAAAAACAAAATTTTCGATGAGTTTTCGATGAATATCTCGAAAACGCCATTATCGATTTGCTTCATTTTTTGATATGTTATAGCTGACCATATTATCTAGCTCCATGCCAAAAATGAAGAAAATCTATGTCGCTGTTCTCGAGATATAGCCTTCCAAAGTTGGCATGTCATATCTCGGGTTCTACAAGTCCGATTTTGATCAACTCAAGTGCAAATGAAAGGTTTCGTGAAGCCCTACAAATGTCTAGAACATTGCAAGTTCGAGAAATGACCGCGAGAGGCGCTAAAGTCAAAATCAAAATTTTCGAAAATTTCGAACTCGAATATTTCGAAAATGCCATTATCGATTTACTTCATATTTTAATATATTATAGTTGAGGTTAAGACCTTTCCAACGATAGCTCAAACTCGAAAATCTATGGAGCCGTTCCCGAGATATGGCGTTTTAAAGATTTCTTGGGGGATGACTTTTCAACTTCTCCCGACTTTGCGCGTATTTAAATTAATTCGCGTTCTAGTTTGCTCTCACAAAATTGGTACACTGAAAGAAACACAGCTCTCGTAAGCTTGGTCAGCTTACCAGTACATTTACGTTAAATTCCTTAAATATTTATCCCCGTAATTCGTCGATTTCTCAATTTTGAATGGAATTTCGTCAATTTTTCGTGGCATTTCAGTCATTTGCCCCCCTTTTGAACCGCAACGGAAATTCCTACAATTTTCCCATTCCCCATCACACTGAAGAATTTTCCATTTTTGCGGCGTAGCGAGTTACCACACCGTGTGACGGCGTAATGATGTAGAAAATGGCCCATCACTAATTTCTTCCACAAGCTAACCCACACACAGAGTGAAGTGCGTTGGTAAATTGCAACCGGAACATGTTGATCTTCACCCTCCTTCTCTCTCTCTCTCTCTCTCTCTCTCTATGTTTTCTCTACTTCCGTCACTGAGAGACGAAAAGCTCGCATGGAAAATGTTTTATTAATTAACTCGCCTCATATTTTACGTGAGACTCCAAATGCGGGACAGGGACTCGATGACATTTTTACGACTCGGCAAGAAATGCTTGGATGTCGCAACAAGAAATATTTCTCACTGTGTCCTTCCGGGGGGAAGGGGAAGAAAATGTCGCGTTTATAATTATTTATTACCATTGAGTTGTCACCCTGTGTGAAGAAGGATATCGGTCGTGCAAGTTGCGAAAAGTAAATTTTCTTGTACTCCTTGTGATACATTGCGAATTTTTCTTTATTGTCTATAGTGTTAGGGAATTTTCTTCCCTAAAAATTCAAGAAATTGTGCAAAGGATTTTCGAGTAATAAAGGTAGAATGAAAAGAAGAAATCTAAAGTTTTTATTATTTGTGTTAATTTCTCTCTATTGTAGAATGGCTTTATGGATGTGAACTAAAAATGTTATATTTAACACCCTTTTGTTGATATTAAAATTAAAATAATCCTAAAATGAATTACAAAGAAAAATTTTCTGACAAAATTAAAAATTTATTGCCAGTTTTTTTGCATTAGTTATCTTTATAATCCATAAAAATTTTAATCTATTTCGTACATTGGGGAAAATATGACATGGAAAAAAATTCTTCCCCTTTCACGAAAACTGTGTGATACCTACAGATGGTGCAGCAGCATCTCCTCTCTAGCATCCCCGCCACACCATAAACTATGCAGATGAACAATTCATATTTTATTGCGTTATTATACTGCCATCCTAACGTATTTGATAGATTATCGAAGTATTTTCAGAGCGATTTGCCTTTAGGGGGGGGGGGGGTGAAAATTGAAAATGAAATTGAACAATTGAATGCTATGTACACACGCATTTGCAGTCATTTTGTTGAAAGTGGCAGGCACTTTCTAATGGATTTAGCAATGAATTTTAGATATAATATCATTCATCCGACCCCCAATGTTCCAGAGTTTGTGGCGTTTGTATCAAAGAAAGGAGCGCAACTGGGGAAAATTAAATTTAGCTTCAAACACGAATATATGAGGAAGTTTGAGCATTAGCCCGGTAGTGAGGACGATGTGATTAAAGGAGCTTCAACAGCGACTGATTTTGCTCGCTCTCTCTCTCTCTTTCGTACACTAAAGTGTGTCACATGCAAAAAGGAATTCCTCTCTAAGGTGAATTTGATTAGATTCACGTACAATTCCCATCCCATGCCACATGGTACAGGAATCTCCGTATTATACCGGAAATATCCACATATAGGATACAATAATCCATCTCTTTAAACCACCTACTCTCCTCCTTGCTCGTGACAGACTCCCCACATTGACTTTTCCTCACCCACAAATCCACACTCACTCAAATCACCATGAAAGCTTTAAAAGGTAAATCCACTTCCGCCCTTCGGTTTTTTTTGACGGGGGGAGAGAGCAGGGCAAAAAATTGATTTTATGTATTTAATTGAGTTCGTGCAAGATGGAGCCTCAAAGGAATCATCGTGGGTTAGGCAAAAGAGTCAGGGAAGTGAATGATTTCATCAGAAATCGATACCCATCAGCAATGTGTCAGGGTGAAAAGATAGCAAATATTGTATATATACCTCCCAAAAGAGCTTTCCATGTGAGGGACTTTTGACAGGGCTGCTGATATCTTATCAAAGCTCCTTCAATCGTGTCAAATGTCAGGGATGTTTCTTGCTCAGGGGCTCGCTTTTTCCACACCCACACCCCACGTTGTCTGCTGAAAAAAAAAAGCACAAAAAAGCCTCAAGTGTAGCGCTCAGAGTGGAATTTTTTCCCTTTATTGCAACAGAGTTGGGAAAAAATTCAAAGTCTTTTTTTGTAGATTTATTTCTTCTCTAAAAATTATTTTAGAATTCAATTGAGATATTTTTGAGGGTTTCTTTAAGCGGATAGGGCTTTAATGGAGCTTTGCAAACTCTGCTTGAGCTTTTAACTGTTTATCCTTTCTCAAGAAAATATTACAAACAGAAGAAATGTTTTCAATATCTGCTAAATTCATGAAATTTTGCTCAATTGTAATTTAATTTTTTTAATTTAAAAGCTGATTTATTTTATTCAAAAGCTCCATTCCAAACAGAGAGCTCTATATAATCTGAAGATATATTGATTGAGCTTTAAAGCTTTCACCCACTTAATTAAAACTAACCACAAAGCCAACACAATTCAATAAACCCTCATTGTCTAATCTACGGCGGCATTAACTCTGCGTAATACCTCTGAACAAGGTAAAATTTCTCTACACTTCGTTATCCCCTTTGTCGTGTGGTGGTGGTTTGTTCGGGAGCTTTTCGAAGGTATTTTTCCACACAGCCTGTCTCCTCCTTACGCACACACACAGCCCCATGTTCAGCGGAAGGAACTCATTGTCGTGAATCTGGGGAGTTGGGTGGGTGGAGGGATCCGTGCGGGAGCATTGGATGAAAAGTGAAACCAAGCAGAAGGAAAAACTAAGCCAATAATCTCCAAAATTCAGCATCTTAAACAAACACCATGAACATCTTTTTTTCCTCACCTCCCTTCCCCACTGTACGCCCCTACCCAGCCGCAATATTCGTCTTATTTGGCCTTTTCATGGGTAACACGAATGCGAAACGAAGGGAAGCATGCAAAATTGCGGGGGTGGGAATTTGCCAAAAGAAAATGCGAATGAATTGTCGGTGGTTGTCTTATTTATTTTCTTCCGGTTCGACGAGAATACTGTGAAGAATAATTTCGAAATAATACAACGCATACACATTGAATTTTCCACCCCCGTCGAAGCCAGATAATTTTTTTTTTCTATGTCTTCGGTGGAATTTTAAGTATTTCCCACACCCACGTCAACAAACTACCTTAAGGAAAGTTCCTGATACGCGCAAATGTGGATAATTGAGATTGAGAAAATCCGCGTGTTTTCCCAATTAAATATTCCATTTGTGGTGGGACAATACGCGGGGCAGCTGTTGCGGGGGAGGGGTGAAAGTTCAAAATTTACCGCGAATTCATTTATGATTCTATATCAAATTATTCAGCGTTCGCATATATTTTTCAATTTGCTTGAATTCCATGGAAAATGTAGGCTAACTAATTTTAGGAAAATTTGGGATTTTATCTATGAAATGGTAATAATTTATTTCTGCGGAGAGCTTTCAAAGTTTATTTTCTCTTCAAGGAAAAAGGAACAGAAAAAATAAAATTAAATTATAAATTGATGAAGAGGTGAAAAGAAAAGTTAAATAATTTTTAACCTTAGGCTTTTTTCCTTAGTATATTTTCTTTGCTGCTTTAAACCTTTTTTTGTGGTAGAAAAATAGAATTTCGAGAAAGTTTTTAAAACCTTTCATTGAGCATAAATTAAATATTTTAATTTTGAATGATAAAGGAGAAATCTTTCACAAAAAGAAATCTTTATAAACACCATGTGTAAAGGATATTGATATAATTGAAGGGAATATTTAAAGACTCGAGAAGAAGCAGATTTAATTTTCCGGGAAAATGTTGAAATAACTTACTTTTAGTTGAAGAGAAAACTTCCAGAGATTTTCCTTATTATAAATTATTGTTTTCCCATTAATTTTTCGGGAAATGACTCTCTCTCTCTCTCTTTGAATCCTTAATTATTCCCTTGAAACATTCAATAACTAAAAGATTTAAAAGACGTCCAATTTACAGTAAAATTTTCATCTTTCATCGAAATTTGTACATAAAGTCTTCTTAGGAGAAAGATTAAATGAAGAAAAATGACATTTCACACTTAAATGCCTTTTCGTGGCACGATGAAAGGCACCCGTGGGAACATTTTTCAAGAGATATTACAAAATTAAATCAGATGGACTTTTTGATTTATTAGCCTTTTACACGTGACTGAATTTGGAATTTGATTGTAAAGTTGGATTATGGCTGTAAGAACGTAATATGATGGAGTGAAAGAGCCAGAGGAACCCGACCATTCTTATACTACACCACACCACCCCCTTGATGGTTTATTCCCAACCAAACAACATCTGCTTTTTCCTCTCTTTGGCACAGCCAAAGTTTTCCCTTTTCACGTGAAGGAAATATTCTACAAAAATTCCATTTCAACCACCCCCGCATCACATATTGAGCATTGCATCCATCTTTTGTGCTGCAATTTTCTCTGTATAAGCTCGAAGTGCACAAAGTCCATTCATTTTTCCTGTTCCCACACATACTGCAGAGGAACAAAAAAAAAACATAGAGTAAAAGCACTCTTGAAAAGTCCAAGAGATTTGTGAATGGCATACAGTTGAATAATTTTCTTTTCCAACTTTGTCACAGTCCCGAAAAAAAATAAAGAAAGAAAGAAAAATCCCACAAGAAGAAAAGCTCAGTCAGTAGAAGCAATTTGAGTGTGATTTTGTGTCATGGCATCACTCACTACATAGAGGAAAAGCTCAACCCTTTTGCTTTTCCACCCCCCATACACAGGAGTGATACAAATAGTTGGTAAAAGTTCGCGTAAATCCACTTTTGCACGCGGAAAGTCTTTCAACTCTCTTCCCAGCGGGTAGTGTAGTAGACATTAAAATACTAGGTGTAGAGAAAGGGGTGTTTTTGCTGTAAGTTCTCTCTTTCCCGCCCTGTTGTGTTTGTAGGGGAGGTGAAGATTGAAACATGAAAGCGCAATTGAATTTCAACATTTGCGGAATTGTACCTTCTTTTGGTATTTTATGTGAGAAAAGTCGATGCAAGAGGTGGGAAGAGGAGAATGATTTTGGTATTTGCACCCACACAAATGATGGGATTTGCTTGGGTGGCTTTAAGAGAGTCCTTTATAAGCACTGGAATGTCAAATTGGTCAAATTAAATAAATAGATTATTTTAAGAAGTTATATTTTCTAAAAAATTTAATTAATTTTTTAAACATGAAAAGCTGAAAAAATTAAAGAAAAATCACAATTTTTAGTTCATAAATGTTATTCTAAAGCACTCACAGAATAATGAATGTGATAAAAAATGATTTGGTTATGAATTAGAATTTTCCCTTTAATTGAAAAAAAAATCTGAATGAGAATTTTCATTAATTTTCTTTAATACAAAATGTCTCTGACATGTTCCATTTTCTCTTTTCACTATCAAGAATGAAATACAAAAAAAAAAACATATTGCTATCAGACAAATTGTCCTTTGTAGACACTAAACTATAGGGAAGAGATGGGCTAAAGTGGGTCATTATGGATAAAGTATTTATTCTTGTTTTTAGCTTCATTGCAGAATAAAGTTATGAGTTTAAATGGGACGTTCTTATAGGAAAATTTTATTCTTTCAATTTTCTTTTAGACTAATTCACTTTATTTTAAGGGCAAATATTTTTTGGGCTTTTTTGTAAAGCTTTTCTGAGTTAGAAAAAGCATAAAAAGTTGAAACTGAATATCTAATTTACTTATAAGAACATTCTAAAAAAAATTAACAAAGAATTTTCAAAAATTACCTCACTCCAACCCCATTCTTTCCTATATAATTATATATAGAAAATTGCAAACCTCACATCTTGAAACGTTCAAAAAACAATTTTCCTGCAAACCACAGCTGTGAAGCGTTGGTTGGGGTACTAAGCAAGTTTGTATGATCTGGGATTTCTCTGAACGGCGTGTGGGGGTGAGAATGGAAAAATAAATGAATTTTCGGGTACACTCGGAAAGGCATTTGCAAGCAATTGCCATGGAGGGTGCAACAATTGCAATGGAGGCGCCTGGTGGTGAAATGCAAATGATTGACAAACGTGAAATGAAGTCAGTTTGTGCGCAATCAAAGTGAGGACTTGAGGCGAAATAATTTCAACTCTTTGTTGACTTTTCACTCCAATTTAGCTAAATTTATTGCACTTATCAAAATGCTTTCAAATTTTGCCAGTTTAGATATATTTCACAGAGAGAGAATGGAGAAAAATAAAAATTGTTTGATACGTTTGTTTATGCCATAAAATAAATCATCCCCTAAATCTCTGCTCAATTTTTAAAATAATAAAATTCATCAAATATTTACTTAACAAGAAATTGATCAATTTTGGGTCAATTTTGATAAAAAATAAAATATTTGCTCAAATTGATGATTTGATGGAGGAGGGGGTCGTAGTGTAGACAAAGTTTAATATTGTCATATAAGATGCAAAAATTATAAATTCTTTCAAAACTTTAATAATGAGCTAAATGCAATGAATGTTTTCATTCATTTTTGCGCAAAAAAAATTTTAATCAGCTTGATAGTGATTAAAAATTCAAATTGTCTTCTTGCAATGAAACTTTTGCATTTTAACATCCTATGGAAGAATTTTCATTTTCTCCCTACAGGAAATTCTCTAATTAAACTTCCGGAATACATCGTTGGTGGGAAGTTTTTACATAAAAATGCAAAAGTTTCATCTTTTTTTTTTACCAAAACTCTTTCCTTTGGATTGAATTAATTTTATTTCCATGCGATTTATTTGGGTTATTAAAATGGAACATTGGACAAAACTAATTGATTTCCTCCTACATGATTTGAAAAGAGAAAGCTTTCAATTCTTTGACATTTCATACAATCCTAATTCTCGTCCTTAATTCATTATCATTTCCCATTAAGTCATTTACCGGCTAAAAGGTAAAAGGGGAGAAGTGGGGAGAAGATGAAGGTAAAAAAAATCCCGGAAAAGGGGACAAAATTTGATATTCCCTCCAAGACGTTGCGTGTAACAAGTGAGTGACCTTTGAGATTAAAATTAAGATGTGTATACATCTTAAGACTTTCACCACCCACCAGTACACAGCTACTTTCTCATTACAAATGCAAATTACTTGTGCGACTTGTCTTGAGCATA
The DNA here is from genome assembly GCF_024334085.1 of Lutzomyia longipalpis. Classification (NCBI taxonomy): domain Eukaryota; kingdom Metazoa; phylum Arthropoda; class Insecta; order Diptera; family Psychodidae; genus Lutzomyia; species Lutzomyia longipalpis. The sequence continues at coordinate 48,697,650 of NC_074707.1, forward strand.
ATTCACTTTATTCCTCCCTCTCACTCACCCCCGCCCCCGTCTGACCTCTTTGGCTGATTTATTCATTTTCATCCCATCACAGAGTTTTCTGCTGAATGGTCCATTTTTCAAGCCACCCTCAATGTTGAGTTTTATTTAGTACTTTCCATTCTTCACTGATCGATTGGCAATGTCCTTAAATAATGCAACCAGACAACGTAGGTATGTAGGGGTGAGGATGTGTTTGACCAAATGCGAATGTAACTGAGAGAATCCATGGATATACTGTGAATACACCACAAGTCGATGGTGAAAGTCCCTCAATGAAACTTTCGACGACATAAACTTGTGACCGTGTTCACATTCCAGGGATTTCAATAGTGTGTTGCCTTTGAATTCTGTCGAATGGGAGGATTTGAAAAGGTCCTCCTTTCCCATCAAGTTGAGTGTGCCAATGATTGAAATGAAGAAACCGCAATTGAATGTGTCCCAATAGAAGACAGAATTCATCGATTAAATTCCTCAACTTATTCAAACATTCACCTCAAAATGAGAGAGAAAGAGACTATTTCTTACCTCGAAGATTTCAAAAAGGTGATACTTTAGATAAAAGATCAAAAGATATTTTATTCACTTAATTATTGAATGATCTTTTACGAAAAGAAAAGAATTATGAAAACGAACATGGTCAAACTTTCGTGGAAAAAATGTTAAACTTCTGCTCAATTTTCTTCACGTAAAGAAGCTTGAATAAAAAATGTACAGAAGGTCCATAAGAACTTTTCGATTTAGAATAAGAACTTGTAGATTTTCATACATTTTGTTGGCAACTTCAACTTACAAAGAGACAGTTCCTCAAAGACTAACGAGCAGATTAAAAATTGAGCAAGGAAAGAAGTCAATTTTCTAATTCTTCATCGACTTCCTTGAACGATGAAACTTTATAACTGAAACTTTTCTCAATATTAAAGTTTGTTTTTTTTTAAACTTTCTTAAGCTCCATAAATTCTCAATGTGTTTCCGTTTCTGACAAAGAATTTGTGGTGCCCTAGGGCCCTATACACACGGTATTAAACACTAACCACGAGGTGGACACCCGCACACACACTGTTTACATTCTCACTGTCACAATGACACTGTGTCTGTTGCATACATGTTTCATGTATGTATCACAGATCACCACACCTCTTCCCTTTTTTCCAGATCCTTATTTCTGGAGGAGACATCTTGTCTAACTCCATATCTCGATATTCCACTCGAGATCTCATTTTGTCCAAACTCAGATTATCCAAAAACAACTTTTGGAATGAGCTTGTATCCCGGCACGACAATTCGAGATCTGACAGCATTAATCCTTTCCCACTGTCTTTTCTCTCTTTTTTTTTTTTTTTTTTTTTTTTTGAAGGTTTCGGAAGATTCTCCTTTTCCCTCTTATTTCTCTTTTCCTTTTCCTCTTTCTTTCATTTCCTCATTCGGTCTCTCTTTTCTTTTCTTTTTTTTTCTCTTTCTTTTCTTATTTCTCTTTGTCTTTTATTTCTTTCCGTTTCCCCGTTTTACTTTTCTTTGTTTCCTTTTTCCCATATTCCTTTTCTTTCTCTCTTTTCCTTTCTTTCCTTCTTGTTTTCGCTTTCCTTTTTTTATATTATTTTTCTTTTTTCCTTTGTTTCCTCTTTTCCATTTTCTTTTTCTTTCTCCACCTTCCTTTCTGTCTCTTTTTATCTTTCTCTTTATTTATTCATTCTTCTCATCATTTCCATCTCTTTTCTTCTCTTCTGTCTCTCCCTTTTTCCTCTTTTCCATTTTCCGTCTTATTTTTCCTTACTATTTTGCATTGACTTGTTTCTTTATTTTCTTCGTTCCATTCTTTATTTTTCTTGTTTCTTTCTGTTTTTCTTTTCCTTTCTACTTTTCTCGTTTTTCTCTTTTCCATTTTCTCTTTCATTCCCTTATTCCTTTTCCTTGCCTTTCTTTGTAATTTCTTTCCTTTTAATATTTCCTTCTCGTTCTTTCCTTCTTTTCTTTTTTTCTCCTTTTTTCTTTTCACTTTTCCTTGTATTCTTCATCTCTTTTCTCTTTTTTTTCTTTTCTTTTCATTTCATTTTCTTTTCACAGTCTGCACCTTTTCTTGTCTCTTGTTTCTCTACTTAATCTCTTTCACTTTTCTTCTTCCTTGTCTTCTTTCTCTTTTGTCTATTCCTCTTTTCTGTCTTTCTTTCTTCTTTCTGTCCCTTTTCCCGTTTTCCTTTTTTTTCTCTTTTCATTGTCCTATCTTTATTTTCTCCTTCTCTTGCTTTTCTGTCCTCTAATTCTCTTCCTTTTCTCTCTTCTTTGCGTCTTTCTTCATTCTTTTTTTTACCCTTTTTTTTATTCTTTTTCCTATTTGTTTTTTTTTTTTTATTATATTTCCATTTGTTTTTTTTTTTACTATTTTTCTTTTACATCTTTTCCTATGTTTTGTCTCTCTCTCTATTTCCTTTATTTTATTCTTTATTTCTTCTATCCTTTTTCCTTTTTTCCGATTTTTCTCTTTTTTTCCTCTTTGTATTTTATTTCTTTCTTCTCTTCCCTTTCTTGTTCCCTTCTTTTCTTCTTTTTTCTTATTTTCCTTTCTTTTCTTTTGTCTTCTTCCTTTTCGTTTTACTTTCATTTCTTTCCTATTTTCCATTTTTCTTTAATGTTTTCGGTTGTTTTCTTATCCTTTCCTCCTTCTGTTGTCTTTTACTTCCACTTTCCCTTACTTTCTTTTTTTTTTGTTTCTTTGTTTTTCTTCTTGGTTTCTTTGTTTTTCTTCTTTTCTTTTTTTTTCTCTTTGTTTTTTTTTTTTTGAATTTTTGTTTTTTAATTTGTGTAGGCTATCATTCCGACATCCTCACAGCCCTCCCGGAAGATCTTCCGGCAAGCTTTCAACACTGCTCTTCTTGAGCGGCACACATCCTTCTGGATGTGTTTCTTTTGCCCTTCAAAGCGTTTTTATGTCCCTTCTGGACGTCTTCGTGCCCCTTCTGGGGTTCTTTGTGTCCTTACTGGACTTTTCCGCGACCCTTCTAGGCGTCTTTGTGCCCATTCTGGACGTTTCTATGCCTTTCCTGGGCGTCTTCGTACCCTTTCTGGGCATCTTCGTGCCCTTCCGGACATATTCATGCTCATTCTGAGCGATTCTATGCTCTTCCTGAGCACTTTTCTGGTTCTTCTGAACCCATTTATGCTCATTCTGAGCATCTCTGTGCTCTTTCTGAGCGTCTTTGTGCTCTTTCTGAGAGCCTTTGTACTCTTCTGAGTACCTTCGTGTTCTTTCAGAACATTTCTTAGCTCATTCTGAGCTTATATGTACTTCTTCTGAGTACTCTTGGCTTTTCTAGCCCTTCCGGCACTTTTTTGTTTATTTTTTTTCCATCGGGGAGAACATAACCTCATTCAGAGATTTCTGTTTCTCCCCGATTTGCGGGATTTTGGGTGTTTTTCACACACCCTCCACCTCGTGGTTACTTACCGTGGGTTTTACACCCACTCGTCGCCACTTGTGGTGCCCTAGGGCCCTATACACACGGTATTAAACACTAACCACGAGGTGGACACCCGCACACACACTGTTTACATTCTCACTGTCACAATGACACTGTGTCTGTTGCATACATGTTTCATGTATGTATCACAGATCACCACAGAATTTTTTTCACATTATTTTCATAACTTCTGCAGCATTATGCAAAGAATATTATCACGACGTTAATTCACCTACCTGTAAGTTTTAAAAGAGCTTTTTCGGTGAAGAAATGAGTTTATTTGAGGTTAATTAAATTTTCTTTTTTTGCATTATTGGAGTTCATTTCATTTTGAGCTTTGATATGGAGTGAAAAGAGAGCTTGAATTTATGATAAAAATATCCATTTAATCTTCTATATGAGAGTGTATGGGAACCAATCATTCGAGGAAATAGACAGAACGTGAAATATTAAAAAGACAAAAAAGAATAAGAAGTGGACAAAGAGACTTCCCATAATTGAGCATTTTTTGTCCACATTAGCGAGTGAATGAAACAATCTCAATAGAACTTTAGAACTTAGCAGAATCGTAGAAACAAAAATTTCCTTCCAAAATCTAATTTTCCATCCGTTTGGGGATTTTAAAGTTTTTGGAGATTCAAAAGATATAGGTCCTTGTGGTACAATTGCGAAGCCGATGAAGCTTATGATGGCCCATTAAGTTAACACTAAATCACAACACTTTCCCCACATCTGTGGCTGTAACTTTTTGGCATACTATATAACCTAGCAACAGCAGTAGCATAGTCTAATTGAGGTTAACATTGAATTCCCGGAAGATGAGTTGGAAGGAATTTAAATGGAAGTTTCATGTTGGACTTCTTCGCCTCTATCGCCCCCTGCGTTGTATATGGCCATTAGGAAGTTATTCTCTGACCATAGGGATAAGTTTTGCACATTGTATAAGAAAGTAAGCATTTGGACCTCGAGTGGGGGTGGTAAAACGGGGGTGGATGGAGGAAGTTCTTTAGGGTGGAAGGGAGAAGATGTCGAAAATCCCAGCTAATTGGAAGTGAAGTAATACGTGGAAGGGTAATAATGTGAAAGTTTTCTTCAAGGGGCGATATCATGGTTATCCTAATCAAGGAAATTTTTGCTCTTCCCCTCCCCGCCAACCAGACCCTTGTGTAAACCCCAAACATGAAATATTTTCAACAAACAGCAAAATTTTGCACAACTTCCACCCAAAGAGTTGAATGAAACTTTGCCAATTAATGTATTTCTTCTTTTTCTCATTCATTTTTTGTTGTTGTTGTATTTTTTCATTTTTGAGGAGTTTCATTTTCTTAACTTTTCAACTGTAATATTAATTTATTTTTCATTCGTTGTTGTTTCAAATTGGAAAATTCATTGGAAAAGTATACATATCCTGGAAAAATTGGAAAATTGGATGAATGTTTGTCATAGCTAAATTCAATTTTTTTTAGAAAGGGGATTTGCATGGAATCAAATGCAATCCTTTTGGGGAATGCTTTGACCATCATTGCATGAGGGATGAAAATAAATTGAATTTGCAATTATGAGGAGGGAATTGTGCATGGAATTAATTCACTCCATGAGACAACTGTGCGTGCTATAAGAATTTACATAAATGCTATATATGTATGTATGTATGCCTTTGGGCCCATGATGTGGTAGCATATAATTCTTGGACTTTCTGTGTACGTGTGGTTCATGTGGTCTGTGCAAATTAATTCATCAGAAACCACCGGAACAGCCTCCATCGTCCCTCTCGCACCCTCCTTCACAAAACCTCCCTCAAACACATACACTCTATTTGATCATTTTGTATACATAACAATTCTATATCAAGCCCGAGAGTTTGCGGGACAATTTTAACATTCAGGCAAAAGGGAACTTTACACACACACACACACACACACATTCCCCACCGGAAAGGACCTCTTGCTTGGCCCCCAGAAAATTTATCCAGATGTTCCTTTTCAACTAAATCATAGCTGCGACACTGATAAATCCTCCTGGGAATTCCTTTGCCGTCTGCAAAGCTCAGGGGTGGAAATGTGAATGAAAAATATCCCAATAATCTGAATATTTAAGAAAATTTCATATTTAAGAATTTTTCCAGAAAATTTAATTAAAATTATTATTCTAATTTTTGAATATTTTGTTCCGCAAAAAAAATCATTAAATTGCTTGAATATTTGCCAGATAAATTCCTCCGCGTTGTGTAAATGTTTGTGAAGATAATTTAAAATAGAGAGCTTTCTGCAATAAATAAACCTCATTAATAACACTTTAGTTCCATTTTCACGATGCGAACTTCCACCGTTCGCTTCTCAATGGGTTTCTGACATGAAAACAATTTTGCAAATAAATGGAAAAATTCCTCATTGTGGTATTTAACCATCTTTCCAGCACACCTTTTCCTCTCGCAAAACTCCCATCAAGTAGTTTTCAATCTAATTGAAAATATATTTACTCAATGTATACTTTACATATGTATGTAGGTACACAAAGTACCACCCCCTAAAGCTCTTACACATTTCCCAACCCTACCCCTTCTTTGGTAGCGTCTCAACCACCATCACTCCTTGAGATCATTAATATGCAAATATATATTTCAGAGAGCAAACCTTGGTGTATTATATCAGATAAAATAAATGTCATTTTGATGACAACCTTTCACACCTCTTCTCATATTCATGGTTTTGTATGTTTTGGTGCTATATGAGGGGCATCCCTGCGTGTGTATGTGGTGCTTTCTGACCCCGCAAGCACCCCCACCTCCGTCAGGTGAGGATCCCTTTGCACACAGAGTTGACACCCCCTACCACCCTGTGGCGAAGAAAGTTTCACAAGCAGAAATATACTGCCAGACAAAGTTCATAATGTCAACAAGGGGCTGATAAGTGATGAAAGCTCGCCATCAAAGCTTTTATCGCTCGCGCACGAAAAGTTTTTTTTGGGGTGAATTTTAAATTCAATCGATATGTAGTTTGAATATTATATATAGATAACTAAAAAGATCTATATGATAGAAACAGACAAGATCAACTGAAAAGATTTCTTATGGATTTCTTCATGGAGATTTCATTATTTTTTTAAAACATAATTTAAAAAATTTTTAACGAATCAAAGAACAACATTAGTAGTAGCTTTCAAGACCCCGTCTAATGAATAATCATGAGCTTTTAGAAGATATAGAAAGTCAGAGAAATTTTCGTTGATTCGATGAGAACTTTCTAGAGAATTTTCACATCAAAATACAATATTAAAATTCCTTGTGACTTCCCACGTCCACCCACTTTACACCTTTTGCAATTTTCTATATCCTTTACATCCTCCTATAAGACGCCCCCGGATGACGCCCCCACTGTGAAAATTTATGTTTATGCAGCTGATTGAATTGAATGATGAGATAAAATGTTGAAGCAATTTTCTACAATCAACTAAACTCATCATAAAATAAGCTATTTTCCTCATCATAAAAATTTTTTCATGCCTTTTAGAATTTTATTTTTAGAATTTCCATTGAGAATTAACCTAAATTCCAATTGATTTGCTGCAGAAAGTTTTCTTTGTAGGAAAATATTTCAAAGCCATGAAATAAAGAACTGCCAAGAAAAGCGATAAGAAATAGCACAGAACACGAGCTTTACGTATATTTTGCACAATTTACTTGAGAAGAAAAAAAAAGCGTATATAAGTATAGTTTGTAATCTTGGTAATTGTTAAAATTCCAACGTAAAATGGGTGTGTTTTTAAATAGATGAAGAAAAAATAACTCTAAAACACGAAGATTTAGTGATAAATTATTTAATTTTGTTCTCCAACCTGGTATACTTGTTGATTCACTGCAAGCACGCGAGTTTGTGTTTCTACTTTTGGTATCCATGGGCCAGGGAAATCGATAAATTGTCTCAGGTGTCTTCCTGGAATTTTCGCAACGTAAACTTCCACTAACCATGGAATTTAATTGCACGGAGAGATTTATATTTAGTTGATTCACATTAAGGGATTCTTTATGTTAGCCAGTGAGAAGTGATTGAGGGCGTTTTCGGAAAGGGGGGGGGGGGCTGAAATAAATTTCTTACAAGATTTTCTTCTCAAATTTTCATTATTTTGAAAACTCTCTAAAACTTTGTAAATATCTCTGCTTACATGGCTTACATTCTTTTTACAAAATTCAAAGTGAGTACCCCTAAACCTTCAAAATAAATTATTTCTTGTTAATTAAAATACTGTAATCAGTGTAATCAATACACAATTATTTCATATTTGTTAATTATTATTTATACTTCGAAGGAAAATTTCTGAGAATTAATCAATACTTTCTTAATCTCCAATTTTTCACCTTTCAACAATGAGAAATTTTCAAACGCAAAAAAATTTACAAAAAGAAAATGAAGAGTGGAATCCCAAAATTTGCCGTCTGATGATCGTCTACCTTAGCTACAATTCAAGTCCATTGTAATCAGTCAAGCAGGGATGGCTATAGAAATGAATAGCGCGGTGAAATATGAAATCAAAGATGATCCCAAAGAGATACCTTGTGGTGCGATGAATTTGAGCCCCTTCTTCGCCTTTCATCCCCATTGCGAGTACAATAAAATTCTCCATTGTGTGACATTATATAGAGGCGATGGTTAGACGGATGGGGGGGGGGGGTAATGTATGAATTTCACATTTCGTATGGCAAATCCCTCATAACATTCACGGAAGGCAAAGGCAGCTTTTTGGAGCACGTTTTGGGGGATTGGATGTCATTGGGTTTTGTGGCAGGGGGTTGGTATAGCGCTAAATTTTCCCAGTATGAAAGCTCCGTGGTGGGTATTATTGCGCGAGAATAGGAACTCTTATCAGGTGAGTGGGTCGTTTGCGATACTGGTTACATTCCATCATGCTCCTGTGTGTACTTTCTTCCCACCACGAAGGTGGGATGTTAAAAGTACAAAATAGTGTCGGTACAGTTTGAGAAGGAAAAATAACTTATATAGCTATATGCTGCTATATATAGCGCGTGGATATGTTGGCGGAGAAGAGATAAGGGATTTCCTTGGCAATTTTCAAAAGCATCCCCCACACCTTACACCACCCCCCCCCCCCCCAGGCCTCTCAGGGGCTGTGGTGGGAAACCATCCCAGTCATCTTGTGGTGAATGTGTGCAAGTCACACAATTCAGTGTCTCCTCTATACAATTTGCTGAATAATATAGGTGACACAGGGAGTGCGAAATCGTTCGGTAGTGCTTAAGGGGGGTAACCAAAAGAGAGCTTTTGGGAAATTGGGAAGAAAAGCGCCCGGTTGTACACATTTTATGACACCACAGCCACCCCAATGGTCCCATCCCCCCATGGCGCATTCCATTGTGAGGTGTTGCCTCCAATGCCATACAAGGAGTGTGATCCCATTTTGCACAGTCATTAACATTAATTACAGCATTATCGTTTGTGTCAAGTTCAACGCGCCATACTAGCTCTTAGTCTATAATAATCCTAGTCATACACCCCCTGGGAATCTTCCACATATACTACTCCTCCCACATGCATGAATTTCCTCGAGATCGCGTCAAGGTGAGGTGAGGGACCCCACTGAGTGCAATTAAATAAACCCAGCACGGAGGACACCGAAGCTGTCAATTCAATACGATGGGGCACCATACCCCCCCCCACAAAACCCGATTGCCACATACATTTATTTTTGAAATAAATGTCGAAAACCGCCCCCCTGCCAGCCCATGTGAAACATGAATGAAGGGGTGGATCATTTCACAGGGAATTTCGGGGAGTGTTTATGGAGTGTGTGAAAGCACCAGACATAAGTGAAAGTGAGAGCTTTTGGGCGCTCCGTAGCACAGTGCATGTTAGGCTAACAGCAATTTGGAAGAAAATTATGAAAAATTTCATGAGGGAGCTTTCAAAAATTCATCGAAACTATATTGACAAAAAGCTCTCTCATCATTAAAGATGAAGTTTTTTTTTTTTAAAAAGGAAAAATTTTCAGAGAAAACCCGAAGATTTGCTATATAGGTGACTAATTTTCCCGGAAAAATTCCACACGATCCTTTATCTAAAATTATAACCGATAAAAGGAGATACAAAAGAAATTTTCATGAGAAGGAACAACGACATAAAAGTCAATTTTATTGAACACTCATACGGAAATAAAATTTATTGTTGACTATAAAATTGTAATTCACAATTTGCTATAAATATTAATTTGATAGTGTCTGTGGAATTTCAAATTGAAAAGAATTTTTTGTATTAAGGGGCCATATAAAATTAGGAAATTGCAAATATTTTCTTTAAATTAAAAAATCAAAAAGTTATGATCCTATTAAACCGTAAAGAATATTTTATTCTTAACATAAAAACACATTTATGGAATTTTCGGGGACTCTTGGAGATTAATTTAAAAAAGAAATATTACATGATATTAAAAATTTCACAAAATTATCATGTTTTCGAGTAAAATTGAGCTGGAAATTCCCTCAAAACCCTCAAAATTTAGACGTTGAGTACAACGGCAGGGGAAAGTGTGAGAGTTTATGAGGAAGCCCACATACATATCGTTGAAATTCGAATGAAGTTCATCAACCACATCGTCTATATTCAAATCCCGCGACAAATATCCTACGTGACAGTGCCTTGAATCATTAATTAAAATGCGGGTGAGAATATTTTAGGGCGGGAAAGGCGGGTGGTGGAAATTTGTGTTTAATGTATAAAATATCCCGCATGTGCTCTGAAAGTTCATTATTCTTAAATCAACCCCGTATTATCTAATGATGTTCCATTTCCTCAATAGCCATTCAAAGAGTTTCCCATCACGACTAAATCCACGCTTCTTCGTGAATTTCCTCTTTACAGCGCGTGGAAAATAAGGGCGCGATTGGGTAGGGAGGGAGCTTTCGAGGAAAGATTCTGCCTCAACTTCTCTGAATTAATGCAAATGGAAAATTTTTCATTACGAAAGAAAAAAATGAAACAATGGCGCTGGGATTAGAGTTCAAAGTTAACTCTTGTAGTAATTTTCATTGAATTGCCTGAGCTAATTCAATTTTACGCTGCAATTGTAATTATCCTTTTCCCATTGTCTGCGATCCACCCCATCCACCCACGTGGGCTTGGTGCAAAAGTTCAACAATTAAACTCACGATGAGCTTTTCTCTGAAATTTCTTTTTTTCTCTTCTTTTTGCTCTTCTGCCTTTCGAGGTTTTTTTTTGTGTGTGTACTTGAATGTGTCGATAAGGAGGAATGTAATGGCATGGAGAGAAAGAGAGAGAGAGAAGAAATTATGTGGGTGTGGGGAGAAAAAGACAAAAAGCTCAACACTTGCTACTCCCAGGGCTTGCACTTGCGCATTCTCGTATATTACATACAACATATAGCAATAGCAAGGGAGACGCCTGGCTTTGACCATTTCACACATCGACCTTCGTGCGAGCCACCAACCAAATGAAATATCACAGATGAGCACCACAAATTCATCAGTTGGTCATTATCTCGGTGCTCTCAGCATGATTTTCCGCAGAAAGGATTGACTCGGCAGATTTTTATCAATATAACATAGCCACACACGCCGCACTTTAACCCCAAAAGTGGGTGGTTTTTTTTCGTTCTGTACGTCGTTTTAAGGGGGGTGAGATAAAAAATTGATATTTCTCCAGTATCAGTTTTCCTTTGATTTACCAAAAGGGGTGGGAAAGTACAGAGAATCCCTGAAAAACTACCTGAAAGGGTTGAAGGAAAAGCTTCTTTTTCAAAGCTTTCATTTATTTTCTCTTTAATCTTTTTCAATTAATGTTGATAGAATCAAAAGAAATAAAAATACTTTTAGATATTTACAAAGAAAAAAAAACTTTCAATACCTACACAAAATCTTTGGCATTTATTAACCCCTTTGGTGGTTTCATAGCCCAATATTGACAGTGTCTTGTGGGATAGGTTCCCTTTATTTCCTTTCTTCATCCAATTTCTCCCATCTTCAGTTGGGTTGTATTTCGAGAAAGGGATGGTGGGTTAGGAAAGTAAACGGAAAAGGAGAAGAATACAGCAAGGAGTTCACGGGGAATGGACTTCCTATATATTGGCAACCTTCGCCAGCAAAATTCTTGAGAAGAGAGGGCGACACATTTGGCCAAAATGTTCTCAACATACAATAAATCTCATGGGTTGGGTCATCAGCAAATTGATAAAAAGCACACAGACACACACCCTCTTTTGTTTTCCACCCCCCCTCCCCACCCTATTGAAAGCGCAAAAGACATCCCCCGTATCAGCAATGTGTCAGTGAAACGTACATCATTTGTGCTTGAGTGGAAAGAACTCGAGTGCATTGACAAGCTTTGTTTGCACTTTTGCAATCATCGTGATTTTCAGCACCATATAAAATGTGTGCACCATATGTGGGTGGGTTGTGTGCTCCAATATAGGCGAGGGGTTGAGGGAAGGGGGGGGGGATTGCTTTGCATGACATAGAGAAATTTTCACAAGCTCCTTTCTCGGGGTATGTGAGCGGATTTCCCAAAAGGGTGCTGCCAGCCGTGAATGCAAGAGAGTTGATTTGATTAGGGATTTAGATAATGTGAGTTAAATTGAGTTCATTGTGCACTAAACTTCGACTTCAGAGCATTGTGTGTGTGGGTGGCAAAACATTGTTTGCCAATTCCTTTTCCTAACACTTTCTCCATCAACTCATTAACTATTTTATGTGGGTGCTAATTTAATCGTATTCCAACTCATAAATGCAATACTTTATTTTTAAATCAATTTAATCATGAAAAAATGATTTCTATGCTTTATGGAGCTTTTAGTCAAATATAAATTAATTAAGATATGTTTCTAGTTTCTACCTTTGTGTTACGTTTAGATTTTTCTCGACACTTTCTTTTTTTTCAATTTATTTTTCGGCATAAGAATCACCTTTAAAGCTCCAAAAATCATCAAGAGAAAACCAAATTAAATTTTTTATGTGATTTATGAATACAAAAAGAAAGCAATTCTATCTGTCCATGAATATTTACTTTGAATTAAATAACACTTTAATTAAACTTTTTATAACCTACATAGACGACCCCTCGCAAAAGCTCCAAAAGAGAGCTTTTGTGTGGGATTTAAAAGTTTTCACCAATATGCATTCTGCTTAATTGGAAATTTGTGGTGCAGGCACAGAGCTTTTAATTAAGCCCCAACTCGTAATGACTTTTCACTTTGTCTGCTGCAGCGCCAAAATAACATATTTTCCGCCCCGAGCATTCAAGTGGGTTTTATGACTTTTGCTCGCCACTTGTTGATGTTCTTCTCTCCCCATTCGAGAATATATTCTGTTGCTCCTTGTGGAACTTGTGGGGGGCAGGAGGAATCAGAGCTCCAATGGAATTTTAATCCCAAAAACACTAATCTGATAAAGATTGTTATGTTTCCTTGTATTGATAAATATTTTATTGTATGTTTAAGATTTTCTTTTAAAAGATTTAAAACAATTTAATCTTTTTAACATCTAGGAATGGTTCTGTAGAATTTATCTAAATTACTGGAAGGCAAAAATTAATAAGAAAAATCTTATATTTTGCTTGAATTCCTTCCTCTTAAATTGACATGAATAATTTTGCAATAAACTCCTAATAAACCAATAAGATTAACTCTATTAAATAAATAGCTTAATACAGTGAGTTAGTTGCCTTCAAAATTGAGATAAAATAGGAATCAATCTACTGTAAATAGACATCTCTATCGAAGGCTTGTGAGACAATCCACAACTGGTGTAAGACAAGGGAAGTATAGGGAAAATCTCGAAGGTCTCGAAGGGATTCAGGAGCTTTTTCAGGGATATGAACGTGACTTTCAATTTTCTATGCGCCTTTTAAGGAGGTGATTGATTATTTTTGTTTTCTTCTTTATCCTTCCCCTCAATGAATATATTTTGTGTGTGTATGTATGTTGAAAAGCATCCCACATTTCCCTAAAACAAATACAAATTCGCTAGCAAATTCTTCTTTTTTTTTTTTAAACCATGAATATAGAACACCCATTGACGGAATATTGACTGAAATAATGGCAACTTGTTGCTGCAGATTCTCCATTTTTTTACGAGTTCCCAGAAATTACAACGAATATTCTATCAAGCTTGGAAGGATGGGAGCTTTATTGCGCCATACAAGGAGTCATGAATTAAATATGATGGTGGTACTTTTATCTAGTCAAAATAGAACCACTTTGTGAATTATTCTCAGCTATGTGAACAAAAAAAAATAAAGCATTTCAATCACTGACTCCTCCCCGTCTTCTTTCTTATTCTTCGCAAATGCGAAAAACTTCTGGAAAATTCCCATTTCGCCACTCTGGGCTTTGGAAGCTTTGATGTGTACGCATAAAAATGTTGCTCAAGTATTGGATTTTACAGCAAATTTTACGATTGAAGCAATAATTATTTTCAAATGGTAGCGCCAAAACAAGACTTTGGCTTTTCTTTTATGACCTTTTTCATATCCTCCCCAGAGTGTGTGTGGGAAAAGACCTTTAGCTGTTTTCTCGTCTGCATCTTTCATCTATTTGCGCCTTAAATGTGATACAATGTGATACAAAAATGTTGTCATGTATTGCAACACTTGGAGGAAATTGCATCCACACTCACTGCTGGGTTTTATTAAAGAGCAAAGCTCCCAGAAGGAGCTTTGAAAGCTGAGATTGGAAAGTTTCATCTCCAGTGCCTCTCCTTTGGGAGATAAAATAGATGACTTGAGATATTTGTCCTTTGATTAGGATGCAATTTGATGAAACAGGAGCCTTTGCAGTGAGTTGTAAAGTAAGTCATGCGCAAAATAATAACATGCTCGGCTTCTTGAGAGCTTTTGAAAGAAGGTAATAACCTATCCACTGCAAAAGCTCAACGAGAAAATTTATTTTTTGTAATTTATAGGGACAAATTGCGATTATTTCCCTCTTATTCAAAGATCTTTCTAGCAGATGCCCTAGAATAAATAGGCCAAAATATAATGCCTTCTTTGTCGACCATTTCAGAACAAACTTTAAAATAATTTTCTTCCCTATATAGAAATTTATTTTCCACCGCTTTTCCATATTCTTCCTCTCTCGGTGTATTTTTTTTATGTGGATCGCATAGAATGGAAATGGTTTTATAAAGTAATTTCTTCTCTGCTTTAGCCCAAAATTGAGCTTTCCACCGCCCTATGTGAAAAAAAAATCCACACTGTGGGTCTTCCTATGAAAAATTTTACACAATCATCCCACGCCCATGGGATGAGTGAGTAAATGCGGCGTTTAATAAGAAAGTGAGTGGTTTTAATAATCATTTGTGCTATAAATTTAGCACATTACACGTAAAACTCTAATAACGTTCTTATTTACTCTGTGTGTGTCGTCACTTCCTCACAAGAAAACTTTGTGGCACCTTTTATCTCATGGTGCCATGCAAGAAGCTGAAAAAGGGGGTGGCACGCGGGTGCTTTTCTCCTCCAAAAGGAGCACAGGGTGCGAGAATCTAAATATCAAACACCTGGATACATTGTAAAATCCCCACAAAACACTTTTGACGACTTTTGTGGTGAACGATGACGCGTTTCCATCAGTGGAGCTTTCCTGGTTTGGAGGGGGGTTGAAAGCTTACACGCTTTGGGGAAGGGGTTGAAACAAGTGGATTTTCTTTAATCCTATTTCCATGAGCTCGTGTGTGTGTGTACGCGTCTTAAGTATTATAGGGAGCAATCCCTCCCAACGACCGTGTTATAAATTGTGCAAAATTTGTTCTCATTTGCAGACTTACCAAAAGTATGAAACTTTACTATATATAACGTGGGATTAATTATCTCACATCGCCATTTTTGTCCGCCCACTCTGCATCATTATTCGGTTGGATTATTCTCCATGATTGTTCGTTGGTTGAGGGGGGGGGAATTATTTGCAGAGTGTGATTCATTTCCCAAGAAATGACCACGCAAAACGACACCGAGTGGTTTGTTGGTAAATGCAAAGGCCTCTAATTAATGGGGGCTTTAGCTATGGTTTCTATGCACAAACAGAAAGGAAAAGTTTGTTGATTTTTACCACAGAAAAGGGTTTTATGTTGTAAATACTCTTTGGAGTTTATTTAATTTTTTTCCTGCTAAATCGGTTCAAAGTAAATTGAATTCTTTTCTCTATCATAGTCGAGGAAGTTAAAGCGAGGGTTAAAGCGATAATGATTAACTCAAAATAACTTAAATTCTTTTATTTAAACAAGTCCTGCAATCTATTACTCTTTAACCTTTTAAGCTCCATTTCACTTTAACAAACAACCCAAATAAATAATTTCAAAAACAATCTCCATTCTTTCAGGATCAAATCTCAGTTTTAATCGTTTTAATGAAGAAAATCTTTTTAATTAATAATTTTTTTATGACCAATTTGCACCATCTCTTATCCTTCGTTACCAATTAAATCCGTGTAATTTCCTTCTTGGAAATTTCTTCTGTTTTTTCTTCTTTGCTATAAAATGTAACATGCACAATGATATCGAATTCTCACAGGGAGTTTCTCAAGAGTCAAGAGAGAGAGAGAGTGAGGAAAAAAGCTCCCAAATTGCTAATATAATTACCATTTCGCTGTGAATTTGAATTGAAACTCCAAAATGACTTTTTCGTCCTTCGCGAAGCCCCCACCGTTACCTTTCGCGAAGTGTAAAACATTCATTGTTATTTTGGTTTTTATGCTTATTCTCACACCACCTCTGAACATACACAGAAGGTTTTTTCTTCACTTCTTTTCAAAGTGGAAAAGCTCTGTGAGAGCCTTTGATGGCGAGGTTGGGGTGGTAGGAAAAGCGTAAAAATTGCAGATAAAAAACAATGGAACTCCAACATAAATAACACAGTTCTACTGATTTTTTTTCTTTCAACACGCCTATTGGCGGCTCGGTGACGCATTGTAAATTCGCAGGGACTATGCGGGGGTGACTAACAAGAGTGCGCCCCATGTAAGTTCGGTGTGTATTGACAAAGGAAAGACGCTCGTTGAGGCTCGTTTCTGCAAAAGAGGAATTGTTTACAGTACGAGAGCTTTTTCCTCATCAGCGAGCTTTTTCTCTCTACCTTTTTGTAGATAGAGAATGTAAAAATTTTTGTAAAGAACGGCAGCGTTCCTCTGGAGGGTTTTAAATCAATTAACCATCCCGCATATTCTCCTCGATGATTTTATGGGGAGGGAAAGCTATGTGGGTGGCGCTCGGGGTGGTACAAACCAAACGATGGGGATGTACATATAAATAGTACATCATCTTTGGAGTATTGTTGGGCGATGTTCAGCAATGAGAGTAAAAGGAGGAAAAGTTTGAAATGTTTCCTCTTTTCCCACCTCCCTCGGGCTCTTGAGCTCTTTTGCTTCATTTTCAACGTCAATCCCCGGACAGGTGGAGTTTGTGAAGTTTGTCCGTGAAAAGCTTTCACACATTGCTATTTATGTAGGTCGTGATGGGAGTAACATTGCCCTTCCCTCCACAAATGTGATTCCCTCGAGAGCATCTGGCATTGCCTTTTTTTCTGCTTCGGAGACATTGTGGAATTGGGTGAAAGAAACAAGATAATTGGTGCCAAATTGTTAATTCATGTCTTGAGGGTGGAATTGAATACACCATCCGTCCAAAATATACACAAAAAAGGAAAGCAGAAATGCCTGCGAAACAATTAAATGAATTGTCGTGTTTCCCCAAAAACCTAAATTCCCATTTTGGTCTCTATAAAATTGACGTATTGAGTATTTAGCCAAAAGACGGAGAAGGAGGAAGTTTGGGTTTTCTGAAAAGCTCCTTCTTGGTGTGCAAATACCCATCACGAGTGAAAAGGATTTTCTGAGAAGGAAAGAAAAATAAAACAATGCACGTTCGGGGAAGAATTGCAATTATTATCCAACAAGTTGACAATCCCATAGAAGAGGGAGAGATGGGCCAACAAAAGTGAACCAAAAACATGGAGCTTTTGTGTGGAATTGAAGAGCAAGGAATTGTGTGGCTATTCAGTCTCCAATATCAATATTTTGTGTCAACTCTGAAAAATGAAAAGATATTATGAGGGTGCACGGAAGAGCACCACAAAGACGTCGTCAGGATGAAAGTTTCAGAGAGAAAAATGGAATTTAGGCCATTTGCTGAAATTGGGTGATTTTTTTTTCTTCTTCTCCCAAACAATTGGGTAAACTAATACATCATCCTGCCTGAAAGCTTCAACATATGATCTCCCATTGAAATAATTGGAGATTTTACGGAGATAGTGTATAAGGAGGGACAGCAATCACATTCTTTTTTCAGTGTCCTGTAGTTATTTCATTTGAAATAACATTTAAAGAAAAAAAAAACTTCATTATCCTTATTAATTTTAAAAAAAAAGTTAAAAAGTGTTATTGTTGAAGCGAATAAAATTGAGATTTTTCTTTAAAAATCGAAGATAATCTTTAAAATTATTTTTGCAGTGGAAACGCCAGGTACCAGGCGCCTCCATCTACATAATTTTTCAATCAAAACGACTACAAGCTAATGAAACGTAGAGATCTTTTAATCTATCACAGATTTTGAATTTTAAAAGAAACATAAAACAAGGAAAATAATCTATTACCTAACACCCTTTATAAGTTTTAGGAAAATTAAATGTCGGAGAAAAATATCAAATCATGATTAAAGAACCTTTCTGCCGTTTATGCCATTGCATTTAGTTCATTAACAAGCTCGTGAGTTTATGATTAAGTTCAAATGGGGTGAATAAATTTTCCCATCGATAGAGAGAGAGAGAGAAAAGTTTTGATAGCGTTCACGCTGTTACCTGAAATGTATGAATGCCGAGCTTTTACATACATATGTAGTATTGGTTAATGCTATCAGGTGGCGGATGTGCAAACATATATCTAAATGTGAACGCATCCGACGGACATTTGTGGAACATCTGCATTTACCCAATGTGCAGAGAACATTAGGGGGTGCAGCACACACACACACACACACACACACACACACTGGTTGAATGATGCAACACATTGCTTCCATTGGGGTGGGAGCTTAGAGAACTCTTACGGCGGATGTGGGTGGTCTGATTCGGGACGTAGGAGGATGCATTTCTCGAGAATATCTCTTCTCAAAGTGGCATCCCTTTAGTGAGTGAAAGACATGCATGTCTCCGAAAGGTGAGCTTGCAAATAAGATGAGGGGAAGAAAAAAGCTCTCTGAAAGTGATTCCTTTCCCGTCTCGTCAAGCGATTTCCCATGAGTTGATGGTGGCATTCGTTAGTGGGTTTTCGTGGAAAATTTCATGAATAAAGATGGATATTCAGTGGCAGGGATTGTTAGTTTATTTTAAAGTATGCAAATATGCAATTAAATTGTGAACAGTGAGGAGAGGAATTTATTTATTGTCTCAAACAATTCAAATAGAATGTTATGGTTCGTGATTATTTCACATTAAATGCAATGATTTTGCAAATCTCATTTAAATAAGCCAATGATGGATTTTATTTAAATATAATTATTTTAACATTATCCCCACTATTTTATTTGATAAATTATTGATTATCCTCCGTGTGTTCTTTCCAATGTTCCTCCTAAAATTCTTCTTCAACTGATCCCATTTCGTTCGCAGAATCCTCCTAATCGAATGATTCCTTGTTCACATCCACAAAATGAAGATTAATTTTCACATCAATTGCCAAGCTGGTAACGAAAAAATTTTTACAGCAGAATCTATGTTTAAAGGGTCTTTCACCATTTGTGTAAGTTTTCCAAATTTCATTGTTCAGATGTTCATTAAGGCAGTTGTCGTGGTAAAAGTTTGGGCAACAAACGCATTTTCGCATATTTTCCTCATTTTCCACATACCCACAGAGCCGACAAATTATTTTACAGATACTCTGGCGTGGTCCCAAGCATTGAATGGTGTAATTGTAGAATTTGTAATTTTCGAATACAAATATTTGATCAAAATATTGTCGATCCACGGGGCAAGTCCGATGCTTCTTCGCCCACATTTAAAGGCAAGTCTTGCAAAAATGATGCGTACATTGATTTGGGACACCAATTTCTACATCTTCGGCAAATTTTTCAAGGCAAATCATGCAGATTGCTTCAGAAGACATGATGATTGATCACTTTTCGTAATATTTTGCACTAAAAGCTTTAAAAATATGTATATCTTTTTGCTTTTTATTCTTTTGCTTTTTTTGATTTGAATAAATTCTTATGTTTTTTTTTTAAATGCAAATGAAAGATTACTTTGCTTTCTGGTTTAATTTTAGAAGCTTTGAAAGCTTTTTTATTTGTAAAAATAATTTAGTTTATCAATTGGTTTGTGCTGAAACTAAATTACTTAATTCATGCAGAATGAAAAGCTCACTCTCCTCTACTTTTTTTCCACAGATTAGAGAAAAAAAATAACGAGAAAAAACAATGAGAGAGACAAAATCACTAAAAATTTATTGGGTGAAAGAATGAGCTATTGCAAAGACAAATTAAATGAAATCCCCACAATTTAAGCTTCCGCCTTCGCAAAAGCTCAACTTTTCCAATAACTGCAGTGTGCTTCCGCCTCCAGAATTGACCTCTACTATCCACCCACATAACCGAGTGGCGGAGATTTCTCTCTCTCTCTCTGGAGCTTTTCTCTTGTTTTTATGACACCCATTAAAAGTTGTCGCTTGTGGGTGGAAAATCCCCCATTTCGCGATAGTAGACTTTTATCCCCAGCATAGCTCGCGTCCCATGCAATTAATTCCAACAATAGTTTCTGGGAAATTAATTATATACTACTGGTGTGTATTTGTTGAGTTATCACGAAACTATGCAATGCATAACCCTTTCTCTGAAGTTCGTTTTGCATTTTGCAAGGGAGGATGTGTATGCCATGTTATGCTGCATATACATAGTACCATGTTTGAATGGAAATTAAACATCATGCGTAGCTTTTTTCCCTCTCTTTGATTTCCGCCTTGTGGCTACAAAAGCCAAAGAGTAAATAAACTTACATCTTTCCTGGAGGGTTATGTGTGAGCGTATACAAAAGCTTCAGTTGGTACAAGCACTGTGTTGTTATTTTTATTCCCTCTCTTAGTATGTTTTGTATACAGAGCTCATTTGTGGGGCGAATGAAAAGGGGCTTGGGGTGGAGGAGAATGGTTGTTCTGGTGGGTGGTTATGCGAAGGGGGGTGATTGCTATCTACTATGTTGGGGCGGGGTGGGGGTGGAAGTGAAAGAATCTCACGCCAATGGGCGATGGCACAGAAAAACCACACGGAAGACTCCTTTTGGCAAAAAGAAACGGCGTATTATGTGATCTTGTCACGAATACGCTGTGCTGGGAATTTTTGTATGTCTTCAATGGGCAAAAAATGGTGTGTGTAAAACACGAAGCGGGGCGGGGGGTGTTGCAGAGGTGGGTTGATGGTGTAAAAATGGAATTCAACGCGTTGTTCATTCTCACGCGTCAAGTTGGGTTGAATTGTAATTCAAAAATTTGTTATTGAATCCTTAATACAACATTCCAAATTGACATCCCCCCGCGTGCACCGCCCCTTACCCTCCCCGCACCTCAAAGGGGTGTGTATATGTGTGGAATTGTGTGTGAAAGTTCCAAGTGCTTTTACACCACAAGCACGTTCGGTACACGGAATAAGATGAGGCAGCGGGGGCGACTGAAGGAATCCAAAAAGTGATCGATATTATTGCGTGATTCCATTTGCATTTTCACATTTTGTGCAGCACCAAGCAATCATTCGCGTCACTATTTCACAACTACACCCCCTTGAATTACATACATTTTTATTTATGATGTGAAACGCAAGGATGTGTTGTTGCCTTTTTTTATTGATTCCTTTTGTGTCTGTAAAAATATTCAAAGCTTTGTTTTTATTCACTTCATTTTCTTAGAGAATTTTCTCGTGTTATTTTGTAAGAAAAATCACAAATTCTGCTTTCTTCATAGACTGATGGAAATTTAAAAGAATCGAATAAGTAAAATTTCAGATTTAGTAATTAATAGAAATGTTTCATTAAAAAGAATTTCTTACAATACATTAATGATTCCTCTTCAATCCAAGAGACTTTGAGGAGAATCCATAAATTTAAGCAATGAAATTATATACCTAAAAAGCTTTCAAATAGTTCTTAAGTTCAGGCATAAGATTATTTTAAAGATTCAGGTAAATTCTGATGAACTTTCAGTTTATTTTTCACTTCCTGAAGAATTCTTGTTCACCTTAAAATTGAGCTCAAAAAAATTGTTGAAATTCCATTCAACGTCAAATGGAATTTCAACAATATCACCCCCGCCTCTTTGAATTTTCTCTGTTTGACTTTTGATCCATTTTATATAAAACATATTACATAGACATATTTATATATTTTAACCCCCAACGACTCCACATGAAGAAGAAAGCTCCAAGAAAGCGTCTTTGGGGGGAAGGAGGTTGAAAAATGTGTGTAAATCCAATTCTTTATACACCCTGGGATTTTTCTCGCCAAAAATGCTGTGCAGAGAGTCATTAGGATGCAAACACGAGCATGAGCATGAAAAGGGAGGATTCGTGTGGTGCTATATCCAAGGGAGAGAGAGAGGGTGATGAGTAAATTCCACGAAGGAAGCCACGCATACGCCATATTATGGATAATAACACTCGCACGCGGGATTATGATTATCGTGCCCTCGAACTTTTCCTCTCGCCTTCCCTAAAAGCGTCGCTCTTCGTATTTTGGGTTTTGATCATGGAGTCTTCTCACACATTCGCGGAGACAGACTCCAGTCTCTCTCTCTGTGTGTGTGGTGCAAATCCACTCGGGAGTTATCCATAGGAAAAGTATTTGCCTTTTGGATAATTCGACCATGCTCAAATGTCTGCCGGAAGAGCTCTTCTGTGACTACCAAGAAAAAAATGTATAAAATAAGCTTTCACTGAGCTTTCAAATTCTTCTCCTTTTCTTTTGTCTTCTTCAATAGCTTCCACTTTAAAGAAAGTACTTTGTGAATGATTTTTTTTTGCTCATTCCCAAGATTTTCATCAAAATTTCTTTAAGATTCTCACCCTCTGGTGGGAACTGAATTTAGTAGAGAGCTGAAATTTTGCATTTTTTCCATCATCATCGCTTAAAAAATCCCATAAAATTGTCCCAGTCATTCCATTAATTTTCATTTGGAGAATAAATAGAGTTTGACTTGGGAAAAAAAATGTCCTCCATTACAAAAATATCCGCAGGTTGTATTTCATTTTCAAAACTTTCAACACTTTCCTCATTTCAAACTATCACCGCAGGGGGTTTTTTATCATCCCCCAACGGCGGTTTTCCTACGCTCAACCACTCTTTATCCCATTCCCCGCACACGCCGGACATTTACTTCCCCCTCCTCACACCCTAGTCTGCCTGTGTGCACATATAAAACTTTTGCAAAGCTCCCTCCTCGTCGTTCCGACCACTTTCCACTCCGCAACACTCAACTTTTTATCCCGGGGAAATTATGCAAAACTCAAATGAGAAAGCGCTGTGTGTTGTGCTGCAAGTGTCACCTGTGGAATGAATTTTGTGGCAAGTACGGAAAAAGCACCCTTAAAAATATGGCACGTTGGAATTCTTTTGACTCACGGTGAATTTGTGTTCTGAGAGACGTTGTATCTAATTATAATTTTTGCTCATATATTTATCATTAGTGTACTTCACGTGCATTCTGTTGCCGCTGGAAAATTCACTCATTTTATATAATTTTTTAATTATATATTTTTTGACAAGATGGGGTAGTTTATATTGCTGAAAGAAATTTCTTTAAAAATATTCCTGAAGTTGAGAAAAAGTCTAAATGAATTATTTTCATTGGAAATTTTGCTCAAAAATCCAATCAAGAAGTTTATTTTTTGAGCTTTTCCTAAAGCTTC
This sequence comes from Lutzomyia longipalpis, assembly GCF_024334085.1. Lineage (NCBI taxonomy): Eukaryota > Metazoa > Arthropoda > Insecta > Diptera > Psychodidae > Lutzomyia > Lutzomyia longipalpis. Next base: position 48,721,023 of record NC_074707.1, read on the forward strand.
ATAATTATGTAAATTAAAAAAAAGCTACTGGTTATAAAAAATCACATTCATTTGAATCATAAATTAAGCTTTCAAAAGAGCTTTCATTTCCAAGAAAAAGAGCTTAAGAAAATAAACCAAAAATAGATGGAAATTAAGTAATCAGGGCCGAACTTTTTCTTATATATTTTTTGAGCCTTTTCTCGAGAAAAATTTTGGCCAAATAATATAACAGAGCTATAAATAAGTCAATTTCAGAAGCTGTGTGTGGAGAAAGACTATTTGTAAATAAAGTGTGTCAAGATTTATTGAAACATTTATTCTTACACACTTTCCCACCTGTCTGATTTACTTTTAGGGGGTGCGGGGGTGAGTAGAGGTAGGGAAGAAAGTGCGAGAAAGGTAGAGAAGCTTGAAGGAAATAAGTTGTAAATTTTTAAGACTCCTTCCAAACTATAATGTCAGATGAACCATCATCATTTTCATGACATCTTTACCCCTCACTGTGTGTTTTGCAACTTGCTACCAAACTCATATTTCTTCTTATATATGTCACAACAGCATCAACACAATGAGGGAGAGATGGTAGAATGGAAAAGGTTTGTTTGGCGTATGGAAATAAAGGGCTAATCACTCAGGGTTTATACTAAATTAAATTAAAATTTTCCACTGAAATTAGAAAAGCCATAAAATCCATTAGAATAATATGTATAAATGGAAATTCTATGTTAGCTATTTATAAATTAAATTTTTTTGGAAATCAATTGAAAGAAACTATAAGGTAAACTTCCAATGAAAATTAAAAAATAAAATTCCTATTTTATAAAAATTTAAATCATTTTTTGCAGTAAAAATAATTTTTCAACTGGATTTTTCCACAAATAGTTGGTACATAAATTTTACAACTTGATTAGCCCTTTTTCGCAGTTTCTGAATGAGATTTCTTACATGTGACACTTCAAATGTGGAGTTTCCTTCTTGCCTTGTACAGTACACTCTCGCCCCTCTAGCTTAGAGCATTTTCTTCTTTTCTTTTTTTCCTCCACCCCCACCAATATACTGTCTCATCCATCTGGAGAAACAGTATTTTGCATTCGTCTTACCCTCGGGGCGAAAGAAAAAAAAGTGAACGACAACATAAAACATAAAAGGATGTTTTCTCATTTTGATTTATGTATCATACACACATGTATAAGAATAAAAGCTTCGCGCAGGGACTGAAGGACAAGGTTCAAGACATTTTCTTTCGTTTGCATAAAAAACCTTTTTGAAAGAAAGATTTTTTTTCTGTGGGCGTAAAAGATTTTTCTTCCTAATTACTCGTTTCATAATTAACTAACTTCCTATAGAGGTTGTGAAACCTTTTTTTTTTTTAAATCTGAGCTCACTTCCTTGTAATCTCATTCAATTTTCATATTTATCCCGCCCACCTACTGTGCGTCTTCCATTTATCTTTCCTCTTGGCACCCCTCCCGCCTTGTGTTGTTGCCCCGTGTGGACATTCCACCCCCTAGATAGGGGAGCAATGGTCAGAATTTACAAGAGGAATGCCACCCCATGAGCGCCCTTGAATAGACTTCATCAAGATGCTGATGATTGTGGTATGTTCTGTTTGGAAGTTCTCATCCCCAAATTGTGGAGGCAACAAAATCGGGGTGGTCTGGTCACCTCCCTTTTCCGATCCAAAAACCCCAAAACACACAGCACAGGGTGTTTTATCTTGTGGGCAACAATCCAAACGCCCACACATTTTACCATTTAGCATTAAATAGAATGGAAAATGTAGAAAATTTCCAGCCACCCGATCCTTTGGCATTTTCACGAAATTCAATGAGCAAACTTTCCTGGGATCTGGAATGTTTTACGAGGCGACTCCTACAAAAGGGGGTGGCTCTCTCATTTGTGCTCCTGTTGCTTGCAAAACAAACCCCCATTCTGCGCAACATGCTCTTTTTTCTCCCCTCACTCTCACGTGAGTATTTTTCCCCTTACCGGAAAAGCTCTCATCTCAATGAACGCGGGGCTTTCATGCTAAAACGAATACTCTTTTCAGAAAATCCTACGAATGTGTATCGTAAATTTTCGCACATGTAGGTGGATAATGTCAAGGGGCAAAAATACCAATCACTTTGCAATTTTTGATTCCAGCAGAGAGGATTTAAATTGGATTGCAATTAATTGTGTTTACCATTCTTTTATACACGGGTAATTGGTGGATTACATTGGTTAAATTGTTGGATTTTTTTTTACCAATTTAATTGATAAAAAGTTCCATATTGCTTCATTTTTATTTTTTATGCTATGTTTTGTTTTGCTATTTTATGCTAAATTTTAAAGGATTTAAAAAATGTTTTAATGTAAAAAATTGTAATTAAACATTAGGATGGCTAAAAGTATTTTTGGAGCAATAAATAGTGGTGTAAAGTAAATTTCAAAAAATCTTTTTTTTTTGTTTAAAAACTTGTACCCTAAATTAGCTTCTTAAAATAATTTTAGTTTCTTTTTAAATAATAAGTTAAGATACCCCTAATTCTATATTTTTCGAAAGAATTTCTTTCATTTTTTTTTATTCTGTTAAATAAGAACAAAATAAATACAGCGCAAAAATGTCAAATTTTAGCGATGATCCCCTAATCACTTGATTTTGCATAATAAGTATCATTTGTAAATCCTCAAGGGATCATATTTTCCCCTCTGAAGCATCACAAAAAATTCTCAATTATAGGTAAGTTTTTCCTTTAGAATTTTTTACAAGAAAAATCCCTTTCTGTGGTTCTCTTTTGGAAAAGTGTGAGCGAGCTTTTCTCCTTCGGCCCACTTCCTTTTTGACTCTCTCGCGCGACCTCTCTCTCCGGCTCTCACGTAGCGGGTGACACTGGAGCTTTGGCGGTGTTGGGTTAGTCAGGGAAAGCTAGAAAGCCTGAGCACAACAAGTGCGCGACGTGGCGGCGAAGAACACGGATGTTCTATGACTCACAAACGTGCTGAAAAGTTTTAACCAAAAAGAAAATCCTCAAATAAAAATTTTCATCGCTTCGGCAAATTCGCAAGTTTCGGGTGGAGTTTTGAAGGGTGATTTTGGGGTGAAAGAGTGACAAGAGGTGGTTAAAGGTAAATCCTTTTTTTCTGTGGTGAAGGTCGTGGAAATGTGGTGAGGCAATTAATAATAATGATGTGAGAGATATAAATGGCACATGGATAGGAAAATAAAGAGCCCCGTGTTTAGTGATGCACGATGCCAAAAATGTGATTATGTACAATGGTGACACGAATTCTGTGAAAGAGTGAAGAGCTGAAAGTTCGTGACGTAGCCCAGAAAATCCATGTATCTTCTCATACAATCATACCCAATAATTAAGGGTGAATTTTAATTATTTCACCCCTCATCCCAATCCACACAGGAACCTTTTGGTTGAAACGTTGAAAAGCAACCAAAGTTATTTTTCTCCCTTCTGCCATTGACGAGCCACAGACGAGCGGGTGTGGGTGAAAGTTGGAAGAACATCCGACGCACAAGAAGTAAAAGTTGAAAGACGCACCAAAAGCTTAATTAGTTATTCGTGTCTTTTGTGAACTCGGTTATTTTTTGTGTAAGCTTTTTTTCTATGCTCATGCTTCCCTATCAAAAATTTCTCTTCTTTTTTTTTCTCCACACCGCCGGAGCTTTTCCCATGCTTCGCTCTATTTCCACTCACTTGAGCACCAAATGGGAGAGAGACCGAAGCAAGTGAAAAGAGGTGACAGAAAAGAATGAGTTGGCACGAGCTTGGAAGGGAGCACTCTAGCTGGGAAGATTGAAGAGAATGAAGCAAATTAATTATTAAACTCATTTTTCAAATTGAAATTCCACCCCTCATCCCTCACGACGAGTATATAAAAAAAAGCTTATTGTTGTGTGATAATCGCCGCAGAAAAAATTTCACTGACCATCATCATCAAGCAGTGCGTGAGGGGATTTTATCTGGGTTTTTTTTAAAGTAATACGTTGAAGCTTGATTTAATTTTAAAAAGAAATGTTTCTTAATATTTTTCTTATGAATATTTCAGAAATTAAAATCTGAAAATTTATTAGATCATAGACGAGAATTAAAGTCGTCTCAATTAAGAAACAACCTTTCATTTAGACGCCCCTTTTAAAAATTTTTCAAACAGCCATAAAATGCAATCAATGCAGATTTAGCGAGAGTTCAGTTTTACAGCAGAACCATATAAGTATTTTATAGCTGAAGGTGTTAAAAATAAATAGAAAATATAGGGTTAATTTACATAAATGCTCGAACCTCGCACCTCAATGATCTGATACGTGTAAAGATTTTTTCAGCATGATAAAATACCCAGCAAAAGTATAAATTTATTGCTTGAAAAAATAACTCACAGCTTTCACTTTAAAATGAAAATAATTCCAACTGAAAATTTCCAATAATTGCAGCTACTAAAAGTTGAATAAGGTTGATTTAATAACCTCTCATTTGAGGCTTTGTATGATTCTAGATAAGTTCTGAATAGCAAAAGCTATTAAAAAAGGACTTAAACTTTTTTTATTTTCGGCTTTCGTGATTTCTGAATTCTATTAACCTGGTTCTAGGATTCTATTCACACCATTTTATAGCAAAGAAAGTAACTTTTTGAATAGAGACTGAGCTTTTGGGAGTTTTTAAGAAAAAAATATGTATCAAAATTTAGGGCATTTGATGAGAATCCTTTTTAATTTTCATTTCACAATTTACATTGAAAAGAATAACTAAAAGTTTTGGAATATTTCTATCCTATTCAAATTAATAAAATTATTCCAGTAAGGAAAAATAATTTTAAAAATGCTCATTTTTGATTATTTTCGACACAAAAAAATGTACTCTTATAATTAAATAGCAGCGTAATTTAATCTTTATCACCCCAGATAAATGCCCCCTTGAACCTCTTATGAAAAATTTCACATCTTCCACTGACGCACGCACTTTCCAACGCTCCTCCCCTAGGTCTTGTTGAACGTAAAGAAAAAATATGTGCTGGAAATATTTCACTATATACAAAGCTTCTACGGTGGGAGATTATTTTTGTCGTTGCGTTAATTATTTCAGAAGCGAGCTCCATCCCTCTGACCTCACACAGCAGTAAATTGCCCACATTTTCCCATCATCGACACGCTTTTCGCCATCGTGCAGGAAATTTCCACCGCAACCAGTGCAAGGGTTTGGCGAAAGTGATGGAAAAGTGTGCTGCACAAGGTGAATCAATTAAGGGATGGAGTGGGTCGTGTTAAGGGATGTATGAGATGAACTTCCAATATAATCCAATTTTCTCCCTCGCGCGTCTGTGATGGCTTTGCCTGAGTTGGTGGCTGAGGGGGGAAAAGCTCGGTGCACTGATAGAGCGAAGGCGGGTGATTAGGTGGAAAATACAGTGGATATATGGGTTTGTGTTATTAATTAATTGTGAAAGTAATATTGCAGTATACAACGGATAGCAAGATTACAAACACGGCAAATTACATGAATGGAATTAGTGCATTTCGGTGCACTGTGCGGGCATAAAGTGAAGTTTACTCTCTGGATTTCGACCGTGAATACTGAAGCTGCATAAACATACATCCCTCCTCCACCCATCCCGCCCCCGGAACCACCATCATCAGGATGCCAAAATTAGTAGTGCAGAAATTTTGGATAACTATTTGTGGATTTATGTTAATTTTGATGAATCACAGAACAAGTGAGTTTAATTACCATGATATTATTTCTACCAATTATTGCACCTATTTACCATTGTACCCTACATGTAGATAGTTTATACTGTATAGGGGCATTTTGCTCATTGCGCTGGGTTCATAATGAATGCATACAACGGAACAATTTGATGTCAGTCAAAAATGTTTCACTGTGAATTCCCCCAATTTTATACTCGGAGAGCCTTTTCATATCAACCCCAAACACTATTTGAATTGATAATCAAATCCCGATATATCATCCACAAATTCGGAAATAGGTGTAGCTCTTTTGTATGCACTTCACATTGTTTTATTGAGTTATAAAACGAATTTAATATTCCAAAGAGGTAGTGCTGAATTTACCTTTCCACGTGGATTGATATTTTCACGATTTATGACCTCAACTTTCTGGAGAATCAATATTTTTAAGATATTGAAAAATTTATATTGAAATTTATTTATTTGTCCAAATCTTCGCAGTTGTTCAGTTTTAACCCAGATTTCCTCGGAAGACTTTTGAAATTTTCTCAATGATTGACTTCAAAATTCTTAGAAATTCTCAGAGAAGAAAATTCTTAACTAATATTCTTGAAATTTCACGTAAAAAATACTTCTATGCTATTGTTGGGCAATCAAAGTAAATGTAATGGCATATAATCACTTTTCTTTTGATTTTTTGGTTAACCCTCACCTCAATTAAATCTGAATAAGTGAGCTTTGAGGAGCTTTGAGACGGATTAAATGAAATTGAAGATTCTCTTCAAAACCAATGCGAGAAGTCAAAAACTTCCTCCTTCAATCGCTTTAAATTAATTCTAAAATTCAAAAGAAGTAAAACATAAAATGTTAAATCCCTTACTTTTGATTAGGAATAAAATTTCCATGAGAATTCTATAATAGCATAACTCCTGTGAGATTATCAGCTTATGTATTTGCTTGTGTAACCAATCAATTTGATTCACTGACACAACAAGGTGGTTATGCACATATTATGGTGCTTAGAGCTAACAAAAGACCATTAGTTATAAATGGAAATTAATGCTGAAACCTGTTGGGTGTTGTATCCCACCAAATGACCTCAGCAAAATCGTGGAATTTCCATTGATTGGTATCTATTAAATTAAGTATATGCTCTACATAATATCCTCAATATCAATAAAATTTTGGGAATTATTTTGTGAGAATTTATGCAATATTTCCTGAATAGTCCTATTCATTCAGTTTCAATTTAATTTTTCATACTAAATTGTGGAAAATCTTTCACAATAACATAAGAACATAAGCAGCAGCTATATGTGCGATGCTTTTGAGAACTCATGTACTGCTACATAAATGTATGGTTCATATAGTGTGAGAATATTGATTTTCTGCCATTGTCTAGTAGACAATTGGACATTCCACAATGTAGTGAGTCCTCCAAAAAAAATAGAATGAGTCACGATGTGTAAAAAGGATATTTCAGTGCATATTCCATGGAAAAATCGTCCCACGAAAATTCTCCCACATGTAGGTGTAGATTTAATTTGAATTTCATTCACTTTTTCCGCTACATGTCGAACATTTACATATAGCAACCACCCACGCGCGAATTCTAAACATAGAAGGATTTCATGAAAGCTCATGAAAGCTCATATGGCAAAAATCCTTCTCTAAATTCACAGTAAATCAGAAAACACGGGGATGCTCCTGCAAAAAGCACACAGAGGAGCATTTGAATTGTGTGTGTTATTTTGGGATACTGCTGGCAAACATATCCCTCAATAAATTATTCAAGAATTCACATACAGGTGGAGAAAGTATAGCAGCAAGTGGAAAATGAGGGAAAACCATATACCACACTAAAATTCTTTGCATATTCGCCAAAAGTCAAAAAGTCAGAATTATTTGCCTACCTTAAATAATGAAAATTTACTCCTAACCACCGAGAGAAGCGGATTCCCATTTTCTTTTATTCTTTTTCCCCTCTCGGAAAGAATACAAAGATGTGTAAATATACGAGAGAGAATAAAATTTGAATTGTTTGGACAGTTTTCAATTAAATTTTTAATATTTTACCTTAAAAAGCAATATTTTTTTTATAACATTTTACGGGAGAAAAATTTTCTTTTTAAAATAATTCCAAAGCTTTTCAAATTTATTTAAAAAAAATTAATTATCCACTTTATCATACTTTTATACTTTTGTGTGAATTTCCCAAGCATATAGCAACATTTCTTCACCCACAAAACACCCCCTATTCACACAAGAAGTAAGTACCCCAACTCACCCCTTCGCGTATATGAAACTCCCCCCATCAGTGTGAGAAAATGTGATTGGAAAATGTTGTAAGGGAACTCTTTTGTCAATGGATGACAAGAGGAAAATCACATTTGGCAAATAACTCCATATCATGGGGGTGGGATAAAGCTCTCGCATAGGGAGGTGGATTTATTTAATTCGGAAATAATGATGCGAAACATGTGCGAAATTTCACGATATCCGCATGGAAAATTGCTATGATCAACTGAGTCTTCATATTGATGGTAATTTGAGGATTTCCCAGAAATTTTCTCGCTAAACGCATTTTTAACATCATTAATCTATGGAAAATTTTCTTTCGTGGCATGTCATTTAAACACTTACCCTGTGAAGGGAGGATTTTTTTCTCTACTAAATACCCATTCGAGGGGTCTCCTGCACGAGAATTTCTTTATGATCTGAATAAAAGATAAGGTAAAAAGTATTCTTATCTGTCTATTCCCTTGTTAGAATTTTTTTTTAATTATTAAGAAAATAAAGTTTAAAAGTTAAAAGTTTCAAATTATATCCACCTGTTTCTTTAACAAGAAACTTTACCAAACTATTTTGTCCTCAAAGTGTCATCGGATCGTTAAGTTACCATTAAATCACTTTCCATCCTCTCATTTCACGTTGTCTTGTGTTTCAATTTGGTAATTGGACGCAATTTTCATTTGGAGTGACATGCCCCCGATTTTCAGCTCTCATCATTGATCGTATTGATGATAATTCTCATCGTGTGCCTTCCCTCCTATCACTTTATCACCACTCCCGGGAAGTTTTCTCACCCGCTGGGGAAACTTTACCCCACCCCGTCCACAGTGGGTGGTAATCTCGGAGTGAATTGGGGAGAGGTTTGAGGGAGTCTTTTGCCCACAGCCCCCTTGAGAAATTTTTCACAAATTCCCCTCAAGCGATTGGGGGCGAGCATTGGGGTCAAATGTTGGGGTTTGAGATGAAATCAAGTCAGTAAAGCCACGCAACATCTTGTGCACAAGAGTGGTGAACCAAATACACAATATGAAGGAGGAAGGGGGGTGTGTGTATGGTGTGGATGGGAAAAATAATGGATGAAGTGAATTTGAGTCATTTTGGGGCCTGAGCACATTTATTTCGCTATATAGTATCAAATATTTGTCTATTCTCGTGCGCGACATATTTGTTCGACATAGATGGGAAAATCTTATCAACACCAAACCCGCCCCGGGGGGAAAAGTTCTCTCGCACTCTTTTTTTGTCCGTGTATGTATGTATATAACATGGGATACAGCATGTAGTAAATTACTTGTCACAGAGACTTTCATTTATATACAATGCCTTCCGCCTCCTTCACTTTGTCACATCGAGTGGGGGCGATACTTTGTCGTTTCTCTTTTTTTTCCACCCCCACGCAGTACATTGGTTTCCCATGGCACACGATGCCCAAGTTCAGTGTGATATAGAACAAAAATTATCTACTATGGATTAATGCTATTTGATGAGGCCACCTGATGTTGTGTTTCTCGTCTCCTTCTACGTCCTCTTCCTCCTTCCGGTCTTTCTCTGTGTATCTCAATGGGACTGTATTGATTCCCATTTAATTGAGGTACGAGCTCCTCTAACGCCATCACAATTCATATGGGAGGAAGAGGGGACACACACACATCCGGATCAGCTGGGGGTAGGGGGTGAAAACAATCAAATGGTAATACGTAAAAGAGGGATTGTCCCACCAACAATTGCTCTCTGTTCATCAATTATTCAAGTCTATATAATTTAGTTGAAATTAGTTCCAAACCTGCGTAAATATTGCCTTTATTCGCGCTCTGGATTAATATCGAAAAATTCAATTTTCAAATCCCATTACAATGTAATCTTCCCATAATTCGTAATGTTATGTAGATAGGTATGTATGTAATGTAGTATGCTGTAGGATGTCGATGTTGTCTTACCATGAAGACTCGAAATCTTTGTTGGGGAGAGGAGGAAAAGCCCAATGGATTTTCTCGATGGGAAATATCAAGGTATATTGTGGGAGAAAGACGAGGTGAGGCGAATATTCAACAGGGAGAAATCAATACTAACATACCAATTAAATTACCGTGTGTATGAGAGAGGAGGGGTAGTGCGTTAGGGAAAAGGCGGAAGTCAAGGAGGCAAAAAGGAACATGGTTGTTAAATTGTATTACACTGCTGGATTTATCATTTTGTATATGGTAATCTAATAGCACTCTATACCAATTGTGTATTTTCACAATCATCAATAAAACATAGGCAGAGAGAGAGGCAGAAGAAAGATATTAGGTGGTTGGAATAATATAGAAGTGAATTGAATATTCCATATATAATTAATGTTTCTGTCAATCTCCATCCCCTCAAGGCCGCCACTCTTAGTATTTTTTTTTACATTAAATTTATTCTTCCATTTATCGTTAATTCTTCACTTGATTTACGTTGTTAAAACTTTTCTCATTCAACCTGCATGTTTAACAAACAGAAAACATAATTTTGTTGGGTTTTCTTTCTTTTTATTTCATTGGGTCAATGGAGGCCCACACATATATAGGTCTCAGTTAATGGAAAAAAAAATATTCAAAATTAATTAAGAATCATGAATTTGAATGAAGAAGAGCAGCAGAGTGTTGAAGTTTGAGGAATAGAAAGTACTTCAATTATTAGAACAAATTATGTACACACACCTCAACCTATATATTATCCTTGATGTCCTTCACTATACGAGGTGAATGGACGTTCAATCAATATTGAATTACTAAAAAGGTAATTTACCTAAACACTATTTGATTTCCCATTGAATTTAATTAGCCATAAATCACGATTTGAGATTTAGTTTTGGTTTTTTGTGTTAATTGCATTTGAATAGAATGAATAAAATATTAACCTACATAATATACTAAATGCTTCCTTTCTCATAAGGTCTTAAAATCAATCTAAATTCCGTTGGTACAACTAATAAGATTTATTTGAGTTAAGATAATCTCTAATTGTAGAATGAAAATAATCTTTTTTTCTAAAAATTATTTCGTATTAATGTAAAATCATATAAAAAAAAAAATTCTAAAGGGAATTTCTCATTACACTTTTAACTCAATTAAATTATGAATATAATTCCATTGAATGTAATAATAAATGCAATTAAAATACCCCCGAGGATTTATATCAATCCAATGCAATTATTTAATAAAATGAATCTATAATGGAAATTGAGGGAGTATGGTTGAAGGATTTTTTTTAAAATTATTCATTTGCATACCTTTTAAGTTTTATTGATATTTGAGAATTTTTTTGAACTAATTGAATAAAATTCATTGATTAGAATAAAATTAGTAAAGGGTTTGTGATTTGAATCTCTTCTGACCTTTTATGTTTTGACTCTGGTTTGGCCTAAATCAACAATAGGAAACAAAATAGTAAGAGTTAAATGGGTGACCGAATAGAATAGTAAAACAGATATTGAATTAAAATTTCAAATAGAATATTTTCAAGGGAAATTTGTAACAAAAATTTAAAATGTTCTTTAAAGCCTCCTTAACCATAATTTCGCTTCAATTTTTCACGTGTGAAAATTCATTTTACACAAGTCAAATAGTTGGTTGAATTTTTTTATGCTCTCGCATCTCAATGTATGCCAATCATGTAGCTTTTGCACTTCCCCAGCAGATCAATATAACTTCCAAAAATGGTTCTGCACTTTCTTGGAATTTTAATATACAATTTCAGGCATGATACTGAATTTTTCGAGAGAGACAGACAAGAGGGACGTGGGAAGCAAGTATATATGCAATATTTCTACGGTAGATTTTCATTTTAAATATTCATCTGCAGCAATATTCTCTGGTAGAGGGGCAGCATATTGCGGGCAAAAATAATTTTGTTCCAAAATTGAGTGGATGTATATATTGTGTTGCATTTGAAACATTCATCAAATGCAAATTATATTAAATTTAGAACACAAGAACAATGAGAATCTCTGCATATGACAGACTGAAAGTCACTTTTGGGAGGTAGTTGGGGTGTGGGGAGCTTTCTGTGGACAAGAGCGTGTTATTTGTGGTTTGAGAAATTCCCACAACAATTGTGGGGGAGGATGAGATGATAATTTCTGGACAATATTAACAGACGCACTATGGAAGTTAGGCAAATAAACTGTCAAATATGCTGGCAAATATGAAGAGAGAGGGACGATGAGGAATGTTTTATGATTTTCCTGTGAGTTTAGTCTTTGCATTGTTATGTATACAAACATACTGATAGCTTCTTGTTTTGGCTTTAGAGTAGCACAGGAAGAGATGAAAGTGAGAGTTGAAAATAACAATAAGACTTTATTGCTATTTTATTTATTCAAGTCATATTGATTTTGGTATCATATCTCCAGTGCAGTTGTTGTTCTCCATAACATAAGTCGCTCTGAATCTTAAGTTTTTATATGTTTACAAATGGTCAAGGGATCTTCTAGTAGGAGGGGGTGGGGGTGGATCTCTCTTTCTTCTTCTCCCTGTACAAAAGTATAGGGAATTATGGGAGCTTAGATAGGCAAACTGTGTACAGTGAGACAACCTCAGAATCACCTCGTGAAAAATTCAAAGCCCATTTGGCTTTCACAAGGAAGAAAAGACGAGAAAAAAACCTCCACATAAGACACCAAGCTTAGGGAGTACTTATGGTGAAAACATTCAAAATTTATTTGACTCTCTAATATTATGTCCAAGCCACGGGAATGAAATCAGAATAATGTTGCCCATAAGAAGAAGTCTTACAGCCAAAAGCAACAAAAGCACTTTTTTTCGCTCTTTGAGACTTTCTTTTGTGTGTACCTTCTTTACACAGAGCTATAATCTCACTTGAGTTTCATCCCCCGCAGCGACAAAAATTTCCTCACAAACTTCCGGGGTCATACACACAGTCACCCAGTCACCAACACTATATAATTTTATGGCGTAAAAAAAGCTTGCAATTCCCTCTCCTTCACCCACGCAAATAATAAATTTTTCTTCCCGTGGAAAACTGCACAGACACAAAATGCAAAATCCTGAAGGCAGCAAGAAAAAGTCAGGAAATTCCCTTCGGATATGAAGGTGATCCAAGAAGAAATTTATTTCCACTTACGCAGCTTTTACGTGGTATAAAAAACTATTGATTTATTCAAGGAGTTAATAATGCAGGTCCTCCGATCCATATATAACTTCCATTTCATTTTTTTTCTCTCCCTAAGTACCCCCCATGGGGGAGAAAAAGTTTTTAAGGAGTGGAATATGTACCTTCGTACCATGTAAAATCAATACTAAATACCTTTTGACCGAGTTTTCTTCCGCCATAGACAAGGAAGGGGTGGTTTTACTCACTAATAACGTGCTTTTAAAACGCTCCTCACTATACGCATCACGTATTTCGATTTAATTTATTTTATTGCCAAATGAAATATTTATAGTATATACGAATGGTTTACACACCCACAACATACCTAAAAGGAGTTATTTTTTAGAGAATTTTCATCTAAATTTTCTTGGGAAAATTTGAAGAAGATTTTGCTAAATTTTATTGAAAATAAAATGATTTCTGAATGTTTTTCACGCTTTCAGAGCTTTTTATTGAGAAGTGAAATGAAGAATATAGTAGAATGTTCCTTCTTTGCATTCAAACATCGTTTGGATTCATTTTTGATTATTTCTAAAACATTATTATTTAAAAAATGAAAAAAAAAATATCATGAATTTTTTTTTTTCATTTATAGAATGTACTTCTATTTTGAGTCTATTTAAGAACTTTTTAAATTAATATCTCAACTAAAATCATTAAAATTCGTTTCAATAGCAAAATTCATTTCATAGTTCCCATAAATGTCACAAGAATCACTGGAAATAACTTTAGAACAACCCTATTGGATAAGTTCTGCTCGAAAGGATTATGTAGGTATTTAAAAATGGATTAAAAGGCAATTTCTTGAATTGTGCAATCATTGTTCCATTTCGCATGACTTATTTATATCAATTCACCATTGTCTTTTGCTGAGAGCTTTTGCCAGCGAAATGATTCTTCATTTCTCACTACAACTCTCGATTTGCTTCCTCTTTAAAACTTTCCCAATTTTAGAGAGGAAGTGAAAGAATAAAGAAAGTTTTTCACAATTGTGAAAGGAGGAGATAATCGTCCAATAATATATCAATTGGAATGTGTTTAGACTGTGCGAGGGGTGGTAGGAGGGTGGACGTGCCATCGCAAGTAGCCCCAGTGTGGTCTCTACGGAGAAAGCAATTTAACTTTTCAATCCCCAATGGGAAAGTTGTGCAAAATAGAAAATAAGACTTTATGCTTCAGTGATTCTCATTATTCAACATAAAATGCCATTTTATTTTCACTTTGCTGGCTTTTGCAAAATTGTGTGCTAAGCACCAGTTAAAGACAATGGGTTGACGTTTATTGGTGGATAAGATGAGAAATTTCACGCTCTGCAAGGGAAATATTAAATACTTATTCGCAGCTACGGAAACAATGAAGAATGCAGAGACACGCCATTGCCATTGAGAATCATTATTTATGCGGAAATCCATAAATATTACTACATTCTGGGGAAACTAAATGTAATGAAGAAAATAGAAGAACTTGCCCTATATCCTTTAATAAATTTTCAAGGCTGAAACTGCACAATAGATACATATTTGCACCGTAAAAGCATGGAGAAGATGCATCCTGTAGGATAATTCCTTGACTAAATAATCCGAGCAAGCAAACTTGCAAAGTAAGAACTTTCTTTTCAACTAAAAGAAATTTTGTGAGCTTCTGGCAGTGATAATACTTGTGAATTTAGAAGCTAAGAAAGGAGTATACGTACATGTACTTCAATAAGGAAAAGAAACAACAGTTTCATGTCCGACACGCTCTTCTGCACCTTCGTGACTTGGAACAATTTGTCGAATTTCTCCATTCTTTCCTTCAACATCGCTATCGCCCACCCCCACACGCGTGCTGTCTCGCGTAGCTTTTCTCCCCTTCTTTCGTATAGAAATTTAGTGATGAAGTGACATTAATATAGTGGAAAAGCTCCATTTTTTTTGCCCTGAATCTTGACACTCCGCTATCTTGTCGCTCTCGGAAACAAACCCTTTCAGGAAATTGACGCCCAATTGGGGTGCTTTAACGTGGAAATGCGAAAATTGGCAACAAGAGAAACACAAAAGTGATGGATTAGGACGCAAAGAGACGTGACCCAGAATAAAAAGTTTGTTTCTAATTGAATATACAAAAGGGTTTCAATTCAAGCCTTTTGCTGAAATTTCATGCAATTAAAATGTTAATTTTTGAAGAAATTTTTGTTCTCAAAAAGAAAACGTTCTTGGAGAGTTTTGCTGTCCATCTAAAATTTATTTTAAACGTCCATCATTCACTTTAAGTGATATATAATTTATTTATTTAATTCCATGCTTTATTAAATGATTTTATTTGGATTACTTTCTTTAAAAAAAATCATTAGCTAAAAAAGGACGCATAAATGCCATTAAAGGTTCATTTAATTAAAAATATATTATTCAAGTTTAAAGATTAAAAAAAAAATCTATCAAAAATTTCCTTGAAATATTTTTTAATAAATCTTGAAAATTTTTTGGGGCGAAAATTGAATAAATTTATTGCCAATTTTATTGTATTCTATTGCACAAAGATTTTATTGAAAAAAAAAAGTAATAGAACATCCTTTCATGCCTTTTTAACCAACCCTCATAGCATAAAAAATCATCCCTGATTTTTTTTTATCTATAATGTCAAATAAAAAGCCTTTACAATTTACAAAGCACAAAAGATATGTTGGTAGAAAAAAGCGCGTGAAAATAGCAAAACGTCCCAAATAAACGGAAAATAATGAAAGAGCGAGAGGAATTTAATTGAACGTGAAATGTGGGCAAACAATAAATTTAAATGATATTGTTTTATCCTGGTGCTGCTGGAAAATTCTGCAGTAATACGGTATGTGTGCGTAAAGGAGCATAAAGAAAATTACAAAATGAGAAAGTTCTCACAAATCTCTTCTTGCTTTACTTTTCACAAGGCAACCTCCCCCGCGTATAATATGGGGAATGAAAGTACATGTGTGTGTGTGTGCTGGGGTCGTGGGAGGATGTGCCACAGAAAAAAGGATGGGAATTTAATTTGACGATATTATGCTACACTTCTCTCTCTCCCTCTGGGTGGATTCAAACTCCATATTATATGTGGAGATGTTTCAGGACGATGAAGTAGGGATGGGTGTGGAAAGCAAAGACGAGGCTTTCCCATATTAACTTTTTTGCAAAAAAAAAAAAACTTTTCCGCCTCATCTCACTCTTTGATGGGGGACCTTTCCACCCCCCACCCCCCGTCCCGTATACACATACTGAGTGAATCACACTTTTCAGACAGCTTTCATTTCCTCCGTGATATCAATTTTGACTTCTCGTCAATTTGATTTGTGCTGTAGCAGTTTCCTCAATCCTCCACAACCATGACAATGTGATCAATTTAACAATGCTGCGGGAAATGCTTTTGAAAATCAGATGATGTCATTTCAATCTGGTATGGCCGGGCAGGATCGCCTAAGGGGTGGGTGTCAATGGGGGCATCTCCTCAATTCTTATATACTCATAGTCTCCTCCAAACAGTCGATACATTTTCGATATCCGCTCCTCCCTTCGCCTCTATTGACAGCCCATAAACATGTCACAATCCTTTCATTCCGCAAATGTGGTGTCATCATTCTACCAACATCCTCTTCGTCTTTCATAAGCTCTGTATGTGTGAGTGTGTAGGAAATTTATAAGCTTCCCCGCAAGAATTGATCACAGGCAATAAATTTTCCATTCAAACGTTGGAGTTTATTTTGCTTGTCGCTTTTGCAGTTTGAAATTGAAAATTGAATGCATTTCCAGATAAAAGCTACAACCAGCTTCTTTATTCTTGCATATTTTACCACCCCCATCCACCATCAATGTTTAAAAAGACGAACAAAAAAAATCAATTTCACAAAAAGATAGCAAATGAAAACCCATAGATGGAAGCTTCTTCCTTCGCGCGGTTTGAACGAAAAAATTTCCATAAAATTCCCATATCGCACGAAACGCCTGACTTGTGGTAGGATTTAGTTTGAGAAATTGTGAGTTGAAAACTTTGTGCAGACACTAAAAATCCACCCGTACTAATGTATAATTTAATGAAATTGAAATTTGTCGTCTTCACCGAGTTATTCTCATTCGTAAGATGAAAGTTCTTTTGCAAAATTGCTTTCCCAGTGAAAGTTATGCAATTTCACAGGAGGTGAATATCTAGCTGTAAAGTTAAGAAATGATTCTATAAATTATTATTAAGGGATGATTGTATTTAAATACAAAACTACGTGAAGATTTTTCTGTGAAAAGAGAAAGTTTTTAATAAGAAGGAAAGTTTTATGATTTTCCATTTGATGATTCGTTGTTAATGTTGATGGGAGCGCCTGGTTATGGGCAAAAGCTCATGGAGTTGTTGTATCGCTGAATATTCAATCCAAATTGATTGAAATTTTGAGGAACTTTGAATTTAATTTTAAAGTGAAAAATATTTGATAAAGGTTCAAACAAGATGTATTAAAAGTTATCTGAGAATTTTACTGATTCTTCGCAATGTCATTCGCTTCCTTCTGACTTTTAATTTACTCAAAACTTGGCTTAAAAAGCTCCATCTTCTTTTCTGTAAAAAAAAGAACTTTTAACACAATCAAGAACAAAATTTATGCAAACAGTTTCTTCAGATTTCAACCCCTTAAACGTATATCATCCCTTCAACGTATATACTGTTGCTTCTTTTCGAATCTTTTTTATCATTTCCAGTTCTACGGATTCTCTTTTCAAATGAGAATTCAAAAAAAAGTTGGAAATGAATTTTCTCGCATTTCGCATAAATTTTGCCGAGAGAACAAAAATTGCACAATGAGTTCTAATAGAATTTGCATGCCATCAAAAATTTATATGTGAAATTTTTTGTTGTTGGGTTGGTGTGTGTCAAATTCATCATACCGTGAGCATTTGTGCGAACTAGCTTTTGGTCCCAACACACACACATCGAAAAAAAAATCCCCAATTGCAAAATATGTAAATTTTGGAGCCTCATCTATATACATTCGCTGCAACTATCGTTGTTATAGGATTGAATTAAAATACATCTCATCCACAACCAAAAATTCATTTCGATTTTCAAAGCATGTTGCACATTGGGGAGGATTCGACGCATAGAAGGGGTTTCACGCGCGGGGGATGCAAGGCAATTTTAGCGCGTTGTTTAACCTTCGAAGCACATCTGCGCTAAATTATGCACATTCAATGGGAAATTTGAAATTATTATTAATTGCAGCGGATGGATGGTACGTGTTTCATTGCACCAGAGTATCGTTGCATAGAAAAGAGGTGCAGATTTAAAAATTTTTCCTTCCAAGAAGCAAAAAATTTCAACGTTTTTTTTATATGTACTGTACATAAACTTTGTAGAAAGCTCACAAGGGTGGAAAATTAGATTTATTATTCTCCGTAATTTTCATGACGTGCACAAAATGGATTTTTCATCGAGAAGTCCTCCTTATGTATGAAATGAATACGCTCGAGTGTCTCCAAGAGAGCGAGCTTTTAGCGGAAAAATCAAGAGGTATTTTCTGTGGAAGATGATAACCTGTAATCCGAACGCGAGACACTTTTCGTTTTTCATCCCTTTTTGCGTATTAAATAAGCAAGAAAAAGGGGGGGAATTTATGCTGAGAAATTCTCAGAAATAAATTAAATAAAATACATAGGGTTGATGACTCGTTTGATATACATTAAAGAAGTTAATTTCATGGAAAATATATAGGCAGGAAGAGATAAAAGTAGCATATTCACGATTTTTTGATAAATTTGTTGTCATTCCATTAAAAAGCCCTTTCATTTTTTTATGATTAATTCCCTTGTTTTTTTTTGTTACTTTATACCCCTAAACGCAAAAGGGTTTGTTATTTTCCTTTCTTTATTCGTAACATAATCTAATTGCAATATTATATACAATTTTTATGCTTCATTTAAAAGAAAGTGAAATAAATCTATTTAGTATGATTATCTCCTAATAAACGTTCTTAGAATGCTCTTCCATTGTTTCATCGCTCATTTTCCCCACTGTTAGCCTTGCTGCTAAAAACATAAAATTCCCGCATGGAATTTTACCATCAGGAGCAATATTCCATACCATAAAAATAATGCCCAAGCACACAAAACCCACCCCATAGTAAAAGTATAAAATTTCCACGCCGCAAGGTGTGATAATAATGAGTTTGTAATGGAAGGAAAATACTCTCTGAAGGTTTCCGCAAAAATGTACTACATAATATAAGGAAAATTTAATCCCAAATGCAACCATTCCATCTGCCCCACTCTCCACCAAAAGGGCGTGTGCCCTTCTTTATGAATAAAACTTGTAGGAGAAAAAAAGCTAATAAATAAATATAGAGAAAAATTATTTTTGGGGGCTAGAATACTGATTTAGCGAATCATGAATTTTTCGTGTCCATCTGCCACCAACACTGACATATTTCGTAGCATTTTCGGGTCATGAAAAATTATGCAAATGAATGCGAGAAAATGTCCAATGTGTGGACATATTATTTTGTATCCTCCATTCGAGAGTTTTGTAATCTTTCTGTGAGTGACAGGGTGGTGATAAAATGGAATTTTTGTGTTTGGTCATCGTGTGTTGGGGGTGCGTATCATTTTACCATCCCACGCACACATCTCATTCGACGAGGAATCGAAAGCAGACAAATTGAGGGGTTTGCGGACACTAAAAAGCACCCCCTCCAAGCATTTGAAGGCAAAAAAAATTGAACAACCAAATTGAAATTCAATATATATAAAAGTGTTCGCTTCTGTGAGTAAGAAGGAAGGGGGAGTCTGTGTGGGTGAGAGAAAAAAATGAAGACACACACGTAGATAAATGAGGAGAAAGCTCCACAATCGATGAAGAAAGTTCACCAGGCGAAAATAATCCCAGGCAACCCCAGGAAAGCGGGGTTGGTGTATATAGCGATGGATGGGGTGCGGTAAAACCTTTCAAGTTCTTCAACACGTAGCCCCAGAGACCGTGTGTCGAATATAAATGTACAACATACCCTAGTTTGGGGTGTGTACTACATCCCCCAAATGTAGTAGTATATACCCATGAAATATATGCAACCCCTGAGAGTGACTCCTGTCCGCCCCGGAAGAGTCTCTGAGCTTTAGGAGAAGCTTTTTGGGTGAGAAAAAAAGGGGCTCTTCTGTGGGGGGTTACTGTGCCACAGCATTTCTCCCCGTTTTTGCCTTTTAGATCAGGTGTGAGATGGGAGAGATAGTTGGAAGATATGACGAGATAGCCAGAGAGATAAAATTTTATGATTTTCCACACTGCTGTGCGAAGAACCATCAGAATAGGGGTTTTGATATATCTATTCCATACATATTTTTAGAATTACATATGTATATAACGCACATTTTGCCTGTGAGTTTGTTCGGTTTTTGAGCTCTTTACCTATTTTGCAAGAAAGAAAAAAAATCCTTTTTTGTTTTTCTCGAGAAATAATCTCCACGGGAGCTTTCACGCAATCTCCTGACACCTTTACGGGCGCAAGAGAAAAAGCTCCTTCCGCAAAGTATCGATAGAGGGAGAGAAAAAAGCTACTTTCTTGGTTTCCCACTCAAAAACACATACAACACCATTTAGCGTGCTGTTTTTAATGATGCTTCCCATACGGCATCATTACACACAACCCCCTCACTCTATGTTACACAATTTTCCGTATGAGCTTTATCATTTTTCACCCCTTCCCACACACAACCCCTGACGCTTAGAGATAGCAAAACAGGAAGAGGGAAAGAAATATTTTTTGGCGGTTCAGAAAGTAATGGAAGAGCATAAAACTTTTTTTTCTCCTTCCCTTTATTGCATGGGTGTTATATTGAGGGGGTTGTTTTACACAAGCTGACAAATTTATTCATTCAAATATATAGGTTGCTTTTTGGTAGAAGCTTTTGGGTTGTATTACTAAAAATCTCAAGACTTAATGTTCTTTGATTTTAGGGATTTATTTTGATTTTTTTATTGGTTAAAATTACTTTAAAAAATTTAGGGAATTAGTGGTTCTTGGAAAATTAAATTTTCCCAACAATGTTTTTTTTCTTTCTAGAATCCCTTCTAATTCTTACTTTCAAAATTCACAGTTTAAATGGAAAATAAAATTGCCAGGAAAAGCTTTTTCATAGAAAATTCTATCAGACAAAAATACAAGAATTGAAAGATATGTCAATCAATGGTCATAATAATGTTATTCTGTTTTATTCCCTCACTAAAACGAAATCTCTTCAACCCCCACGTAGCAACATCCCACAGATGGAAATTTATCATCATCTGCGAAACAGAGAATTGCTTTCAAAGTCAATCTCACCTATATTTCACTTTATTGCAGAATTTTTTTTGCAGTGAATGCGCCTCAAAATTCACTTATAGTGAATGTGAGGGATAATAAACATTTTCAATTTTCCCCCGGATTAAGAGAATTGTTTTTGTGTTTTTTTATATCTCTTCTCCGTTAGTGATGTGGATTTGTTTGACATGACACGCGGAAAATACATAGTGGGAAAGTTTAACAAAAAACTAAATAAATCACTTTTAAATCTCAAACGAATATGCGCAAAATACGCAGAGATACCTACTCATTTTCATAAAAGTTATACACAGTTTGAAATCATATATGGACAAGGCATAGAGATGAATAAATGAAAAAAAAAAAAATAGAGGGCTCCCAGCGTAGAGAGTAAAATGCAAAATGTAATAAAAGTTTCATTTGAGTGAAGTAAAATAATTTTTCTCAATTTTCTCTCTATTTCCTTTTCATGTTGCATCACATCACAGGCGGACAATCCGAATTTGAGGTTCAATTAGTAGTTAGGAAATACGTGGAAAAGGGATCCAGTTTCACACTACACTGTGAGCACAACGTGAAACCAGAGATTTTGTACAAGGTAAGTGGAGACGCCTGGTACATACAATAATAATTCACTCTGTAAACAATTGAGAACCATCGCCATGCTGACTCTACACAACCACCACAAATAACAGAAAAAAAAATCTTCAAACATTATTGCCGAAATTCCTCAATAAATATAGCTGAAAAATGGCATAAGGGGAAAAGTTGAGCGCGTAGCAACTCAATATATGTTATGATAAAATATTTGATATTCTTCACATATTTTCTGTTGCCGAAAACTTTGGCAAAGGGGTGAGTGAGACATGTAGAAGGTACTGAAAAAGTTTCATCCTTCCACCCCTTTTAGAGCCATATGAATAAATTTATGATTACCATAATTTCTCATGTTGAAATATCCAGCCCTTTCCACACTAAACTCCAACTCCATGTCCCTATATTACAGACATGTTCTCATGACTTTTTGGCAAACTAGAACATTAGAATGGGCTTTTTGGTTTCCATGAGAAGGTTTTCTGTATGCCAAAAGTTTTTTTTTAATATGTTAATCATACATGATAACCTACATTATACTTACACATTCAGGATTCCTGTTGTGTTTTAGAATTTAGCTCTTCTTGTTCTCTTTGCATGCATTTCTTTCTTAAAAACTTTGCAATAAGTCTCTGATCTTCAACGAGCTCTCCTCCAGTAAGTAAGCTCACTGTGTAACCAACACCTACGCCTACAATTAATCCAATTAAAGCGTAGTAAAGGAAATTAATTTTGAAGAGCCAAAAAACGTCATCTTGCTCATCATGAGAAGGATTGGCTTTTAAAAGATTTATGTCTTGTGTTGAGTTGTCTTGGCTCAAGCAGCCATCAGTCCGAAAAGGCAGAAAGGGTTCAGGTTTGACATTCAGACTTCCAATGATCAATGTGAGAGTAAATAAAATAGAGGCTACGGCACCTGCTTGTGCTCCCTAAGTAAAAACAAATTAAAGAAATAAGTCATTATGAGTTTTTAAGAGTTATGAGGTAATAAACTAACCTTGCTATTAGTTTTAGGAATAAAAACTCCGAGAAAAAAGAGAGAAAGAAGTGCGCAAGTACTCATAGCTTTAGTCTGAATAGAAATTTTAGCCATTGTCCCCATTTTCTCGACGAAGAAAACTAATCCAATCTGCAGAATAGCTAGAATATAGACAGTGCCCTTCATGATCCTCCCAACGGAATTTGGTTTAATTCTTGGATATTTTAGTCTTATAAAATCTTCGTAGATTATTCCGCTCATAGCATTTAGGTAGGATGATGCTGTTGATAGACTTGCTGAGAAAATTCCAGCAATAAAGATTCCATTGAATCCAAGAAACAAATAAGCTTTGTCTTGAATAAAATGAGGAACCATTTGATCGATTCTCTGTATGATTCCTGCTGAAAATGGATCGCATGTTTCATAATTGGCATACATAGTTATTCCCAAAAGTTGTGTAAGGCAGGTGAAAATACTCCACATGATGACAAGAACCCAAAGGGAAATTCTCATTCCTTTTATGTTAGAAAATGACATAAATCTTTGAATATTCGTTTGATTTAGTCCATAGTGATAAATGTTGAGAAAAATGCTGGAGAAAACGTGACCCCACAGTGAAGTTCTTGAATTTATTAAATCAGTTCTGAAAAGTAATCAAATTCTATGTATAATAGTTCGAATAATTAAGTATAAGAATAAATATAACTAACGTACCTGGCAATCATTAGTCTTCCCCCTCGATTGGCTGCATCAAAAACATTCTTAATTCCATTAGTAGAATAAATTCCAATAATAATTATAATGATGATAGAACCAAACATAAAGATAAGTTGAACCACATCCGTCCATATGACGGCCTTAAATCCTCCAACTGAGGTATAGATAGCCGTGATAACTGAGAGAACTATCACGGTTGCATGAGTATCTAATCCACTAACACGTTGGAGGGTCAGAGCTGGAACGTAGACTGTGTAGGATAGGTAAATTATACTACTGAACAGGTACAGTCCACTAGCAAGTAGTCTGACCCTTCGATTGAACCTCAATTCGAAGTATTTGAAAACTGAAGTTAATTTCAGTTCGGAGAAAAGTGGTAGGAAAATCCAAGACACTACAATGCCCGTAATAGATATGTCGAACACATACATCAACATATAGGTCCCATAGGCATATGCTTCAGCAGCCATTCCAACACTAGTTGATGCTGCAATTGACGTGGCAATAAGAGAACATGAGACTGGGAAAAGTCCCATATTTCTTCCTCCCAGCAGATAATCATCCACAGTTATAACGCTTTTTCGAGACTTAATAGCATAGTAGAGGCCTATTCCAGCTGATAGCACAAGCACAATAACAAATAAAACATAATCCAATAGATAGAACTGCCCCTGATCTTCTAGACTCATTTTTTTATTTAGTAAACTAATCCACACTCGACGAATTTTCCAAGAGCAACTGACCTATAACGTCTGAAGCGACGTATTAAATACCTGGCTATTAAAAGAGAATTACTGCTATAAAATCTTTAAAGCCTGTTTGTAGTTTTTATGTGGTATACAAATTAAGAAAATAAACAAGAAAAAGAAAAGATAGACAATAAAGAAAATAACAAAAATTTCGTTACCTTTCTATCTTATTTTTGTAAATTTTCGCTTAAACAAGACATCTGTTTGATATATTTTTTTTATATTAGTAAATGTTCATTAAAAAAAAATAAGAGAAAGAGTATTAAGATAAGTACGAGCTCAGAGAAATTTTCTGTCTGCTTCTTGTTGCAATTTTTCTTATAACTAACAGATAATAAAAATTTTAAAAATGTCTTAAAACGAGCAATAAAGATTTTATGGTTATTATTAATGATCATCTAGGTATTTAGTAAGTCGCTTCAGACGTAATAGGTCAGTTGTTCTTGAAAAATTCATTGTGAAGGGTTTAAAGATTTTATAAGAAAAATGGATTTAGAAGATCATGGGCAGTTCTATGCATTAGACTATATCTTTTTCGTGATTGTGCTTGTGCTATCAGCTGGAATAGGCCTCTACTACGCAATCAAATCGAGAAGAACCATCACAACTGTGGATGATTATCTACTGGGAGGCAGAAATATGGGACTTTTCCCAGTTTCTTGTTCTCTGATTGCCACGTCAATTGCAGCATCAACCAGTGTGGGTTTAAGTGCTGATGCATACGCCTATGGGACCTATATGTTTATGTATGTGTTCGACATAACCATTACAGGCATTGTGGTATCATGGATTTTCCTACCGCTTTTCTCCGAACTAAAATTAACTTCAGTTTTCAAGTATTTTGAATTGAGGTTCAATCGAAGGGTCAGACTACTTGCTAGTGGACTGTATTTGTTCAGTAGTATAATCTACCTGTCCTACACAGTCTACGTTCCAGCTCTGACCCTTCAACGTGTTAGTGGATTAGATACTCATGCAACCGTGATAGTTCTCTCAGTTATCACGGCAATCTATACCTCAATTGGAGGATTTAAGGCCGTAATATGGACGGATGTGGTTCAACTTATCTTCATTTTTGGCTCAATCATTATTATCATAATTGTTGGAGTTTCTTCGGCAAATGGGATTGGGAATGTCTTCAATGCAGCTAATAGAGGAGGAAGACTAATGATTGCTAAGTATGTTAATTATCTTTATTTTTCTGCTTGAACATTTTAATTATTTTGATTTTATTTTCAAGGACTGATATAATAAATTCAAGAACTTCACTGTGGGGTCACGTTTTCTCCAGCGTTTTCCTCAATATCTACCATTATGGACTGAATCAAACGAATATCCAGAGATTTATGTCTTTTCCTAATTTAAAAGAAATGAGAATTTCTGTTTGGATACTCGTTATTGTTTGGAGTATCTTCATTTGCCTGTCACAACTCTTGGGAATAACTATGTATGCCAATTATGAAACATGCGATCCATTTTCAGCAGGAATCATACAGAGAATCGATCAAATGGTTCCTCATTTTATTCAAGACAAAGCTTATTTGTTTCTTGGATTCAATGGAATCTTTATTGCTGGAATTTTCTCAGCAAGTCTATCAACAGCATCATCCTACCTAAATGCTATGAGCGGAATAATCTACGAAGATTTTATAAGACTAAAATATCCAAGAATTAAACCAAATTCCGTTGGGAGGATCATGAAGACGACAGTCTATATTCTAGCAGCTCTGCAGATTGGATTAGTTTTCTTCGTCGAAAAAATGGGGACAATAGCTCAGATTGCTTTTCAAATTATGTCTATCAGTACTTGCGCACTGCTTTCTCTCTTTAGCCTCGGAGTCTTCATACCCAAAGTTAATAGCAAGGTTAGTCTTAACATCTCATGCTTAAATATCTCATTTTATTTTCTTATTTTCTTATTTAGGGTGCTCAAGCTGGAGCTGTGGCTTCAATCGCATTTATTCTTACATTAATTATTGGTAGCCTTGATGTTAAACCTGAACCCTTTCTGCCTCTTCGGACTGATGGCTGCTTGAGCCAGGATAATTCAACACAAATCATTAACATTTTAAAATCCAATTCTACAGTTGATTTATATGATGATGTTGTGTGGCTTTTTAAGATTAATTTCATCTACTATGCCCTGATTGGATTAATTGTGGGCGTAGGTGTTGGTTACATAGTAAGCTTACTTACTAAAGAACAAGCTGTTGAAGATCAGAGACTTATTGCTACATTTTTGAGGAAAAAACACGTGCAAAGGGAGGAAGAAGTTCTAAAGTCCATAACTGAACAAGAATCTTGAAAATAATCGTTAAAAATAAAATAAGAATTTTTGTGGTGTTCTTAAGGTGATTCATTACTTTTTATTCATTTTCTTTATTTTTTTTATTAATTTGTCTTTAATCACATTTGTATGTGTTTATGAGACGACTACAAATAAACAGAAATAAAAAGAAAAGGATAAAATCAAACGTCTAGTTTTTTTAACAGTTTATTAACTCCGTTATACTACAGGAAATATTAAATAGTTTTTATAAGATTAATTCTCAACTTTCTTCTTTTAATCTTCAAAATGTTTGAAGATTGTGTTTTGTTATAAGGATAAGAAAAATATTTTTGGTATTGAAATTAAAGCACAAATAAAATACAAAATTAAAAATTCTATAACAGATTATTAAATTTTGCATACATAATTTAATACATTTTTAAAATTTTTACATCAAAATTGTTGAAACATCATTTTTGATTACACCCACGCGCTCATAGCACATTGAAAAGGCGTGTGAAAATGGAAATATGTACCACAAACAACCTCTCTAAATACACTGAATTCAATAAATTATTCATAATAACATTTTAATTATATTCAGCATTAAAAATGCTGTAAACATATGCACACATTGTGCATTAATTATGGTATGTGCAGTAGTATCCAAAACAGGAAGTGGGGGGGGGGGGTGAGAAAATTGAAGCAATTAAATTTATTCAAAATTCCTCTGTATGTGCTTTTTTTGGTTTTGTAGGTAACGTGGCTGAAGGGAGGGAATAAAATATTCGAATACATTAATGGACGAAATCCACCGTTCCGGAATTTCACCATACAAGGAGCTGCTATCGATGTAAGTGTTGCCACCCCCCGTGTTGTTTTACCCTTATCACCCTCTGTTTGCACTCAGCCCCCCCCCCCTCCGTCTCTGTGGGGGAGGCCTATGTGCAGGTAAATTCATCATCCACCCACGCGAAATCAATCACTGTCCCCGCGCGTGTTCTCCATGAGATAATTTATTGCACATCCACCCCCCTAGCTGGGAGGCATTGCAAAGAGTTGTGTTTCGTTCGAGAGGACTCTTTCGGGGGGCATATCCGGTCAAAAGGCGTACTGCGGGGGTGGCCGGAAAGTCATAAATTTACGCATGAGTGAAAATCATGGTATTAGCTTTTGGCACATTATACGCGCAGGATTCGGTGTCTTGCCGGATGTCGCAAGGATGTTGGGGGATGCGCGTCGTGGCTTTTAATGAAATGTGGCACAATTTGAGCATGTGACACGCAAAAATAACGACCACCCATAAATCCTTGTGTTTATTACGTCGCTATTTTGTCCGCCTACACACGTCTTGTCTTCCGCCACAGCGTCGAATATAGATAGTGCGTCGGGATGGGATGAAGAAGAGCAGCCAAAAAAAAAAGAGTGGCATGCATGAAAAAAGCGTCGGGACGCGCTAAAGCACGAACGCGTAATTCACTGAAAGCTTTCTGGGTCGATTGTGATGAATCTATTCGGAATACGAACAGGAGGATACAAGACACTGCTGGTGAGACGTGATGAATTTGCCGTGTCTCTCCTGCCATTGGGGATGAATAAAATCACATTGAGGGTGAGAGGATGGTGGTGGTTGATGGCATGAGGGTTGTAGTTGTATTGATTGATGACGAACGTAATTCTGGAAATCCCTTCTGTAGAATGATTTTAAGTTCAATGATTTATCGATTGCCTCCATGCCGGCTCAACACCTACCTCTTCATCGTTTCGACACAATCGCATGAATAAGCACAAGGATTTATTTATTAACTATAATAAACTCCATATAGTAGGGGTGATTCCAAGCTTTTTGAAAGAATTCCATATAAAATACGTTTATTAAATGTTTTAGTTTAGAAAAAGCATAATTCTGCTGAAAAATATTACGAAAAAAAACTACCTACTAAAATATTTTTTAAAGTCTCATAATGCTCAGATTTATTAATTAATTCAATTCAATTAAAATTCCTTTGATGAAATGATAAATAAATTATTGATAAAAAAAACCCGAAAATTATTAAATGTTAAGTAAAATATCACGAATCAGGGATTAATTAGTGATTAAAATAAGACATAAATCAGCAAATCAGGGTGAAAATGATCCTGGATTCTATAAATTCCAACAATTTATCAAATATTATCTTTAACCAATAATATATGATGTAGTATAGGAAAGGTTGAAAAGCTCAATGTGATTTAATTAACACACACATATTTTCCCCAATTGTTTATGCATATTTTCCCACCCCCAACATATGTGGGTCACACAGTGGAAATCATCAAATGAACGGCAGGTAACGCTGAAGGATGTGGATTTCGAAGCGGGTGGCCTCTACTACTGCGAAGTGTCCACTGATACGCCAATTTTCACAAAAGCCTCGCAGGACGAGCAGGTGCACGTAATTCGTAAGTATCCACCTCAATCAACCCCTTTTTGAGGTGAAATTACCAACCCGAAAATGTACCCACACAGGTGGTACAGTCTCTAAATCAAATTGATTAATGAATATCAAACATTTACACAACCCCCAAAATGTTCTCTCTCTCTCTCTCTCTCTCTCATCTTTGGCTCTGTACCTGAACAGTTCCACAAACTGGACCACCACGAATCTCATTCAGCAAGAGACAATTTTTCATAGGAGAAAATTTAGTGGCAAATTGCACAACATCCAAAGCCAGACCAGCACCGCACATAACATGGCTTATCAATGGGAAAAAGGTACGACAACCAGGGGGAAATGGTATCATTTTTCAATTTACATTTGTTCCAACTTGTTGCAATGCATGCGGATTTAAATTGCAACCCCCTCGCACAACCCTTGGCTGCCTATATAGGCATGCAAGTGTTGTGGGAGATTGGAGAGCTTTTTTTTGTGGGAGGGGTTTACATGCGCGCATACAATTTTTGGCAGGATGTTCTTGTTGGCAATAATGTCATTTTTTTTCGGAACAATTCATTTAATTCAACAGGTCGACGATAAACACATAAGAACGCTGTTTCCGTATGCATCGAGTGGTAGTAGTGGAAAAAATGCTCATCGATCAAAAGCACAGCAACACCCCAACAATCCATCGTACGACAAAGTGGACTTCGCAACTGACACATTCCCCAAATCACCTACCCAAACGAAAGGTAAACCAATCACACAGTTTATCCATTTCACCCTTCTCATCCCTGTGATAATGTTATTGGGGTTGTGGATGGCTTTATAGTTTTTCCTTGATAGCTGTTAACTTTAATAGATGTGGGTGTGACCGCAAAAAGTTTGATTGAAAAATTGAAAATGAACAGTTTAGGGATGGAATTTGTTGAAAAGCTTTTCCTTTCAGACAATTAGCGAGTTGGATGGATTTTTTTCTTAGTATTCTCTGAAAAAGAATTTGAGATTTAGCAGTTCTAAAAATTAGTACAACATTTAGTACCTACTTAAAACACATTATGCTCCGTTAAAGAAAAGTTTTGATTTTCTATCTGTACCTAATTGGAAGATTTTTTTTCCACTTATTTTTCATTTTAGAACTTAATGTACTATGTGTAAAAAAAAAGTTATGTGAGTTGTGAAAAATTCCTAGAATTAAAAAATACTGTGAGAAGAATACATACTAAAAAATTCTTTTATTAAAATGTGTCTTAGCTAAAGAGAGCTTTAAGTAGGTACTAATTTATTGGCAAATCTTTGAATTTTTTTTCCTCATAGAATAGATACAAAATAAAATCTATTAATTACTATATATTTTTAGTTTCAGTGATTAACTACCTATGTATACTTTTTAAGCCACGCAAGGCTACAATTTGTTGATTTATTTGCAGAACCTATGGAAGGTCGATTTATTACCAAATTAAGGGAGCTTTGTGCTTGTAATGAGTGTCAGGCAGTGAATATATTGTTAGTCCCAACAATTAATTTATATTTTATCGTTAATCTTTAGAGTAAATTTGCAACAAGTTGTATCAACAGAAAAACTTTTTCATTATATTATACAACCCAGTAAACTTTTTTTATTTGAAAACATATGCCAAACTAAAAGTTTTAATTTAAGCACTTTTTTTCCCCAAAGTGAAAGCTATTTTTTTTGCAAGCTGTTATTTAATAAAAAGAAAATTTACCTCCAAATTGATTACTGTAATTAAAAAAAAGGTCCCATAGTAGTGAAAAAGTTTATTATGAATATAAATTAATAGAAGAAGTTATTTTTATTCACCGCTTTCGTGAGCTTAACTTTTAATACCATGGTATACCTTTTCTTTGGGTTTTGAGGTTTTGGCCCAAATATACATACATATATAAGAAAGTTGAAGCCGAAAAAGAGGAAACCATAATAATCATTAACATGGGTACGACATTATCATTAAATGACACTCTCCAGCATTTTATTCGACGACAGCTTTCGGGGGGTGAGGCGATAAAAATAAAAATAAAGTGGGGCAAAATCAATACGCACGGTGTGTGTGTGTGGTCGAGGGCGGCAGATGGTGTAAAAAAAAGGTCGCTATATACATATTTCTGAGGGTGTAGAAATTCACTGATCTCGGGGGCTGTGTCATCGAAAAAAAAACTCGGACATGGGTTTTGCATTGAGAGATACAGGAATTGTGGGCAAAAGTCGTGGGACCATTTGTAGAATATTAATAAAAACCAACGAAGCATTTCAACAAAAAGCTGCTGTCCCCTATAAACTTGCCATCCTCTTTTGACTTGTTCTTTTTTTTATCAGCAGATCGCCACGAGGTATCATCGCACATGCCGCGGGCGCAAGCTTTCGACACTTTCTCAGCATCGAGCCGCTCCTTTGGCTACGGAGGGAGTTACGAGGCTGTTCCTGCCAAGGATATTCACTCAGATTTCTACGACAATAAATATCACGAAGCGAGGAAGCATCGGTGAGTATATCATCGATTTTATTAGCATTATAAATAAGAAATGCCACACTGAGAGAAAATTTATTTTATATATTGTTCAGGGAAATCAAGGGGGCTTTTAATTTTTCAAATTCACTGCAGTTCTGCGGAGTTTTTATCAGAAAAAATATTTGATTGAGAAGAGAAATTTTGTAGTCGTTTATGATTATTTTCTTTTCTTTTTAATAATTCCGATTAATAAAATGTCAAGGAAAATTGCTGTGGAGGCGCCTGGTTGTCAACAAACTATCTTTAGAAATATATTCAATGGAGGCGCCGGGTAATTGCGCCTTTTCATTACCTACTGAGTTGATAATTTTTAAATAAATTGAAAATGTGAAAGCTCCGAAGGGTCTGTTTTCATTTAATTTAACAAAAAACCTATAATTTGATTCTTCTATAAATGCAGAAAAACTGAACCTAGAATTTGTCAGTTAAACGCTCCTTCTTCAAACTATAAACTCAATTTCCCAGGAATGATTAACGAACTGCTAATAAAAATAATAAATGAGAATTAAACAATCACCCATTTTACCTACAATTCGGTCATTTTTCTTTTATCTTCTTATTTATATTCCTCTCAGTGTTTGCATTGTAAGGAAAAAAATCAACTTGTCCATTCGTCGTCGTCCCCATACCCTCGATGAATGTAGAATTTATTTTCCCATAACACTCAATATTCGACATGATTTTTGGATGGAAATGTGTGGGAGTGAAGATATTGGGGATGATAAATTTTCTAAGCGGGTGGTGTCATAAAAAATTCTATACACGATTTTCTATTTTGTGTGAAGGGAAAAATTACCCTAACCCATCTGTCGCCCCTGAATTAGTGATTAGCCTCGTTCAATTATGGAGTTGAGGGCATTAAAGGATTCTTTTTTCCTTTCTTCCTTTTTATCTCCTTTCCTGCTGCGTTAAAAGAAATGGCCGCAAGTATCGGCGATCATTTGGGGAAGGTAGTGCTGTGAGGAATCCCCATCGACCTATTTTCTCCGCTAGTCAGCTGAGCGTTGAGGTGTCTGACCTACATGCAGGTAGCAATGGACGCCTAGAAATCACCTGCCTGGCCACAATACCAGCTCACGTTGGTCCAGGCGAGCAGTTTGCCGACTACAAGACTTATTCAGTCAAGAGTGAGTATTTTTTTGAAAATTAATTCATCTTAATTAACCCCATTTTGCAATGCTTAATGGCATTTCATGGCTTTACATAAATTCTTCTTGTGCGACAGTTGACATTGAGCAGGCAGAAGTAACGTCACCCGTTCCCCAGCCAGCTCCTTTGGGAAATATGTCAACAAGTAGTGCGACGGTATTCACAATTAACACCCTCGTTGTTGGAGTACCAATTGCTTTTGTTATAATCCAGCAAAAATGCCAACGACTGTAAAATCAACTGAGAGGTCGCTTCTTTTTGCCACAAACCCCAAACTCTTTGTATTTTTTGCGTTTTATCCTCCCCCTCATATTTCTCGCAATTTATCCCCCTTTATGTGGACAAATTGCGCATTTTGCATTCTTCCTCGTCATGCGAATGAGGCCTCCCCCTCACCAAAAATAAAAAGGAAAACGGGAGACAAAGGAAAGCGCTCCAAAAATGAAATTTAGTATAAAAAGAAAATTTCTTTAATGGTCAGAAATCCACTCACGCGATAGATTTTAATTAATCCCGCGCATTATTTTTTTTTCTTCATTGTAAAGAGAAAATTCTCTGCGTAGCATGAATGGTGGAATTTAGCCATGTAATTGAGGATGAGAAAAAATGTGAGACATATATTTTAGTGACATGATAAATTGTATAAATTAAGCATTTAGAAAGAAACGTTTTGTACGATTTTACAAAAATAAGAAGCATTTTGTGTTTGCTTTATTCATTTGAAGCGGATTTTTTTTTTATTACTAAAAATAAATTTTATTAGATTGTCGCGAGTGTAAAAAGAAATTTTAGTAAAAGCGACAGAGATAGTTGAAGAGGGTAAAAAAAAAGTGATGAAAATTTAACGCCAAAATAAATTAGATGAAAAAATTAATTAATTTCCTCAACGTTTGCATATAAGATATATTTCGTTACTAGGGTTGAAAGGCGAAGATTAGATCTGTTTATTTTTTAAAGCTTTTCCTGAAAAGTTCTCTCATTTTCATAAACTTTGAATTGATTTTTGAGATTAGAATGAAAATAGCGAATTTTTTATATTTAATTTTCAATTTTCCTGACTGTTTGTTCTTCCCACTCTATTGAATAATTTCTCTTAAAGAAAAAAAAAACAAGGAAAAAATGAAGTGTAATGAAAATCGCTGCAGAGAGACAATTTGCTAAAATATATAGTTCTTGTGTAA
Organism: Lutzomyia longipalpis; assembly: GCF_024334085.1. NCBI lineage: Eukaryota > Metazoa > Arthropoda > Insecta > Diptera > Psychodidae > Lutzomyia > Lutzomyia longipalpis. Next base: position 48,754,974 of record NC_074707.1, read on the forward strand.
TTAACTTCGAAAGTAAAACATCGTGTAAATTGAAAGGCACATAAAGACTAACAAGAAATTTGTCACGCGTAAATGGAAAACTCAAGATTGAAACATAACGGAGTTGAAATCAATAGCAAGGAGAGTGTGTAAATATTGCATTAAGGAAGAGCCGAGATGGGGTAAAGCGAATAGGGGTGGAAGATGAAAGTTACAAAAGGGTTTGATTGCATCAATTTTCTTGGCCAAATACTCGCCTCAGCTCCTCACCAACATTGAGAAATTATTTCTGTACGGCCGGAGCCGAGTAATATTTAATTTTGGAAAATTAAATTTTCCTCGCTAAACCACAAGAGGGTGAACCAACAACAAAAAAACTCAATAAACTCACATTAAAGCATTAAACACTCCTTCATACTAAATTTCTCTGTGCTCGCGGGGTGTTCCTTCATTGGAGGGAATCCTTTAATGAGAAAGTTAAACAAAACATTCACTTTTTCTTTCGTGTGAAAAATATGTTTTCAAAATGCGAACCCTCTTTTAATTCCCAGGTTTTGTCCCTTTAGGGAAAACTCCCGGATCCTTGTGACACTCACATTTTATTTTCTTTTGGTATAAGAGGTTAATGCAAGGAATTTTCCGCAACATATAATTCCTCTGAATGATTTATTTTTGTTCTAATTAAATGCAATTAAATAAAAATGAAATAGTTCAATTTATTTTTAGCAAGATTTAATATTCAATGAAATGGGACAATTAATATTTAATTTTATTATTTTATTATTATTTAAATGAATCAGATAAATTTGATTATCGGAAAAAATAATAGTCAATGATAATCAAATAATCGGTTTAAATAAAATGAACATTTATTATGATTTTGGGTCAATGGAAAATATTATGTTTATTTGTATTTTATAATAAAAAATATATATATAAAACATTTATTTTATTCATCAAATTTAATTTATCCTGGACAGGTAAAAATTCAGAACGCATTAAGAATTAATTGCTTTTCCATAGTTTAAGTATTTTCCAAGTTTACTTTAGGAAAATTGCTGAAAAGCTAGTTTAAAGTTTGATTAATTAATTAAACAATTAATTGTTTAATTTTAAGTTTTTTAAAAATTCTTTAAACGACGAAAATGAATTTTGATAAAATTAGAACATAAATAAATCATACACAAAAGCAACATAAAAAGTTTCTGGAATCAGCTTCAAAATTAAGAAGAAAATTCATAACCTTTTGACCCTCTATCTACGGAAGAACTTTCAAAACAAAATTTTCTCTCCCTTGAGCAAAAGTCATTTCCCCCTTAAAGTGTTCCGCGTTTGTGGAAAAAGTGGAAAAGTCAAATAAAAAAAATATTTCCAACCTCTTTCTGAAAGTCAACAAATTTTATATAAATATATTTTTAGCAGAGTGACAAGACATTAAAATGCAAAGAAAAAACCTTTCAAACATAGATAAATTCATTGTATAAATGAGCTAAAAAAAAATGACTATTGAAAAAAGCTTTAAATGTTTTTGGGAGTATTAAAAGAAAGTGAAATCGATACCAGAAGATTCTTAGAGAAAGAAAAGATAAATAAACTGAGAATTACGTACTGATTATTGTGTGTAAAACAAAACCTAGGATGAGGGAACATTTTTCGTGATGGGATTTCACAAAATATGAAGAATTTTCCTCACAGTTAGATAATGTAAATTTTTTTCTTATAAAATGAGAAAGGAAAAAAAGATAATATTAATGAGACCACGTAAAAAATAAACTCTTTCCGTCACTCATTCTCAAAACAATTTCTTATATTGTTCTTACCGTTTGTAAATAGATGTAGGGAATGGTAGAATAGTGTGGTATGTAGGGGGTGTGTTTGTGAAAATGGAGCGAGTGAAATTTTGAGCCAATGAGGATGAGGAAAAAAATTCCAATAAGATAAAATAAAACAGAAATAGTAAATTTTAAGATATATACTGTATTGTTCACACACACTAAAAAAAATGACATCATTTGGCGAATTGTACTTGAGATGGAAGTTCTCTCTAATGCGGAAACTACCCCGGAAGAGAAAAATCCATTTGGGGGTGAGCTTATATTCTTCTCCGGCCATGCATTGTGTGGAGAAAAATATGCAAGAAAAGGTTTGAAAGCTCCCCCCGAAAGCTCCTTGCAAGTGTTTTCTCGCCAAAGAAACATGTCTTATGCAGGTATTGACGTCTTCCTATGCTACGCTGTCTATTATTATATATTACAAAAAAAATAAAGAAGAAGAAAGTAAATGATGAAAAAAAAAAGATACCGTAAATAAAGTAAAAAAAAAATATTAAAGTTATTTAATAAATTAAAAAAAAAGCATGTAAACACAAACTTTGAAAAAAAACATTACATAGCTTCTTAACCGTAGACAAACTCTTAACAAGAAAAAAGAATCTTTTGATGGTATTGCAGGAAAAAATTTATAAGATTTTTTCCCTGTCTTTGAACACCACACAAGGAAAACTCTTAAATAAATTTTTAAACAATTTTCTAATAAAAAAAAATAACTTCAAGTTTTTGATTTTATTTGTTAATAGAAAAAATTGAGAATTAATGTTCTTGAATGTTTTACAAAGTTATTAGAGAGTTCAATTTCAAAAAATAGATGAGAGTTTTAACGTTTTTTAAAATAACCAAAGGTTGAAGAAAAAAATGTAAAATTTATTACCGATTTCTATGCTTGACAATCTTTGAAATTTGTACAGAAAAAAAAAAACATTAAAAATAAACAAAATTGCTTTGTGAAGTTCATTTTACATCCAGCAGTTTAACTAACAAATCAGTAGAAAAATAAATTGTGTGAGCAGAATATATAGAGGGTTGTATTCTTGGAATTTAACGAGGAGTTTTGAACAATTTTTAAAGACTTTTTTTTATTTGTTTTTCTAAAGAAAGTTCCCAGGAAAAGCTTAGGTATGAAATAATTACAAAAAAAAATTAATATTTTTTTTTATTCTCATTGAATACTTCAGTGGTTGCCTATGTGATTTTTCTCCGAGGTTTTTATCACATTTATGTTAATGTAATATCGGTATTCTTTGTTCCTTAATTTCCAATTGATTGAATCGCAATAACTTCTTTATGTTTCTTTGAAATTTTCAATCATAAGTTATTGAATAAAACTGAGAAGAATTCTTTATAAATGTATTACAACAAAATAATCAACAATTAACCTCAAATAAAACCCTTAAAACCTCCACAAAAATCCCTAAAATACAACCCTTTTGAGACAAACAGATCCGCAGTGACTTTGTAACAAAATGAATATTAGATAAAAGAAGGTTGACGATATTTTTTCACTTGAAGAAATATTTTTATAAAAGTAAAACTTTTTTATAGTCAAGGTTTCTCTTCTATATATTTCTCCACATACCCTATAATAAATAAACTATAGTCAACCCCCTTTGGAAGTTTTGTTCTCACTTTTCTGCCGCCTCTTTTTTGCCTGAAAGCAGAAAAAAAGCTCCAATCAAAAACTTGAAGCTAAAAACAACTCAAATTTTATATTTTTTAAATGACAACAAAAAACTTTGTAAACCAACACACCGATTACTCCAAAGTACTGTAAGAGATAAAGAGGGATGTAAGAGATTGAAGTTAAACTAAATTTGATGGTGTGACGCGTAGAAAATGAAGAATGGAGTGGATGAATCGGAAAGCTCTCTCTTTACGCGAGAGACTTTTTGTGAACACATTTGAGGGATTTATACAACATACAGACTTTGTACATGCAAATTATGCCTTATTTCCTATTTTTACACACACTAAAACACAACTAAATAAACATTTAAAACAAATTGTAAAAAAAAAAATGGAGTAAATTCCAACAACAACAAAAAACTCTGATTGAATGCTTCTTTCGTGACATAATGGGAATTATTGTTGAAATAAAAAAAAATATATAAAATTTAACACAAGAAAATGAGATATATATTTGTGAGAAAAATCAGAAATAATTTAACAAGTGAAAATCCTTCAGCTTAAAGAAAAACTCTTTGAATCTTAAAGTAAATAAAAGGGGTGGGATGAGGTATAATTTCTTCTTATTATGGTTTTGTAATTTAGGTAAGAACCTCTTTTTTCTTTAATGAAAATCCTTAAAAACTTTAAAAAATATTTTAAATTGAATTTTTTAATTAGGTAAAATGTTCTTTATTAAAATAATTAAATCATCCCCCCATTGAAAGTGCAACATCGTTAAAAATTCCAAATGAAAAGAAAGCTCGAAGGAACCTTCCATTAAATATAATTATCCGTGTTTTAAATGTGGCAATACACGAAACATATCATGAATGTTGTAAAAGTGTATGGAGAGAAGTATATTTTGTACATAATTGTGTGTGGGAAAAAAGGACATGCAAGAAGCAAAATCCAAAACAAAACCAACTAAGAAAAAAAATATTTTATGAAAAAGAAACTTCTTTTTGTAACATTTTGGCAAGAAAAACTGCTGTTCGACATTATAAAGATTATATGGTGTGAGAAAAATGGGCTAGGGAAGAGCTTGAGAAAGAAAGGGAGATTCTGGTGAAAAACAGACACAAATGTATTTATATTATACCAAATCGGTGAGTTGATAAAAAACATTAAAAAATATATAAAGGCTAAAATAAAAAAAATAATAATTGAGTATTATGCAAAATTTTCAGAGAGAAAATTGTTTTCCTCATTAGATAGAAAAAATAAAGAAAGTTTTCTGTTGATAAATCCACAAACAGGATTATTTCGTTGAGAAATTAAAGTTTTTGGAGACTTAAAATGGATTTCAAATGAAAATTTTATTACCCTCCTCTGTTAAAATGCGTTAATCATTGAATAAATAAAAAAAACATGAGAAAATAAATAAAAATCTTTAGGAAAAAAGTTAGCAAAATGAAAAAATCTTCTGTCAATTTATGAGAATTGTCAAAGATTGATGGAGTTTTTGAAAAAAAAATGGTGAAACAACTTATGTATAGAATTAATATTTTAACTAAATGAAAAAGAAAATGACAATTAAAGTCTTTATTTTTTAAAACGATATTTAATTACATACTATGGAAGGTATATAGTTAAGTGATGAAATACGAGGCATTTAGAGTGCTAAAAAAAACAAGATATTCCTTCATTTTGTATAAAGAAAAAAATTCTAACGATGGGAAAATAATGTATAAAAAAATTCAGTTTTAAAATGGAAAAATGTAAAAAGAATATATATAAAGAAACAAAATATGAAAAATGCGAAATTATGAGAAAAAGAATGAAATAAATGTTAATATAATATAGTAAAGAGAAAAGCTATTATCACTATTTTCCCCCATTTTTTCCGACCGAGTTGACTCAATGTTGGAGACGCATTATGGAAATCTTTTACATTAAGGGAAAAAGTTCTAAAAGAAAGTTGGTGGAAAAGAAAATTTCATCGTTTCTTCATTAGTCATCATGTCAATTCCATCAACAGGTTTTTTTCTCGGTTTCCATAGAGTGTGGCGGGCACAGGAGAGATGGAGAAATCGTCTATGAAAGTAAGTCCCCCCCTCCGTAGCATAAAAGGCAGCATAAGTGGTGGCAAATAGTAGATGAAAAAAAAGCTCCATTTTGCTATTAAAGCACGTTGAAGTTTGTGTGTGGGTGGCAGCATTCTGTGTCGAACCAAGGGGTGTCGGTGAGGGAGGCGCACACACACAAAAAAAGGCTTGGATAAGCCTATGGGGGGTGCTTTTCTTTTATGTGACACAAAATCAAGTTTCTTCTGTGCATCGGAAGGCCCCATAAAAATTCACCAACGAAAATTTTTCCCTTTGATGACACAAGAAAAATGAGAGCTTTTGAGACATATTCTCATTCCCATTTCCACCCCTCCGCACCCAAAAGCATCAACCCTTAGGTCACACACAGCACTCGAGTCGAGTGACTCAGGAATCTTTCAAGCATACACAGAGCAGTCAGCACAGCCGACCAACGACGATGAGAAAGATGAGAAAAGGAGATGAAGAAGGGGGGTGAACGGAGCTAAAGAGTACCGGGGAAGGATGCCATAAAAAAGAAATTCAATGAATATCCCTATTTGATGGTGAAGAAAAATTAATAAAATAAATATCGTCGAGCCGTCCAGAGTAGAGCTTCCTCCCGTCCCCGCACATATGGAGAACTGCCCATATAGGGGGAATCATAGTGGATGTATGTATATAAAATATCATGCATATAAAGCCAACACTCATAAGGACCATTAAGCAAAGGAACATTTCCGCCTTTGGAGAAATGGCATGAAATAAGGGGTGTAATAAACAGGAAAATTTATATTCCTTCTCTCCTATATTTGCTCTTTCATTTCACTATATACACCTCCTCCGCCACATAGCCACAATTCACTCTTATAAACCGATTCATAGAGGCGTAGAAAAAAAGAGACTTTCTCACCCTCAACCAACCCATTAGATGTGGGGTTGTCTGTTCATATATAGATTAAATACTTATGAGTAGAGTTGATGAGGTTGTAGATTAATTTTCTCCTTGAGATCTCTCAGAGATTTCTTATTAATTTTTGAAGTGTGTTGGCTCTACAAGAAATTTGATAAGGAACTCTTTCTTAGAACAACAAAGGAATAACACTAATTACTTTCAAAATAAAACCTTGAAAAAGATGCTTAAAATGCTTTTGAAAAATCCTTAAAAATCTGCAGAGGAATATGAAGAATTTAGAGACTTTTGTGATAAATCTTCACCACTATTTTGTAGAGAATTTATCAGGAATTTTCAATTTTCAAAGTTTTTATTTTAACAAAAGTCTTAAATCTGAAGTTTCTATAAATCACATTTCAAAATTATATTTTAGACATATTTTGGTGAAGTTTCAACTGACTTTGTAAGATGGAGACGCCTGGTAAAAAACCCGGCGTCTCCATCTTAATACTTTCTCTCACAATAAACATGCTTTATGACTACAGTGCAATAAGAAAGTATTTTCTTTGCTTTAAATTGGGCCACGTTCCCCTTTTTTAGACTTATTTGTTTCCATTAGGTATTATTCCTTAAAAAATTTAATATAACTCTAAAAATCTCTCAACACGGAAAATAATTAAAAAAAAAAAAGATTTTTCATAAAATCATTTCTCATTTATTATTTAATTAAAACACCAACCAAATGAAAGAGAAATATTTTTCTAAAATTATTTCCAAAAAATCTCGTCATTTTGACGAGGATCATCCCTTTCCACTCGCTAGAACTTTAGATCCTTCCTACAACACGATACGGATGAATGAGAAAGATGTCAAATTTCTTTCGAAAAGTTTTCTCAGAAATAACGATTTAGGGGTAGGACAGAGAGGTGCAAAAAAACGAGCAGATTCAGGTTGACAAAAAAATTGGCTGATGGTTTGTGAGACTTGAGGGTCCTCCTCTCTTAGCCTCACCCACTCATTCAATTACCGGCTTATCTCACAACTCATATGCCATACATGGAGGGCCCTCTCCTGGGTAAATGGGGTGAATGGAGGAAAGTTTTGTCGTTCAATTTGCCGTTAATCATTAAAATTGCCCATAACTCTCGTCACTTTCGCTCTCGATGATGTTAATGTGTTTCACGTTGAAGTTGGGATGAGGGTGGGTGGGGTATATAACTTATGCTGGGAGAATATTCACATAGGTTGATGAAGAGTACTTGAGAGGTTCTTTTTTTATTCTTGTCCTGCAGTACAGCGCCCTTTTTTGCACTCGTCGTGCTCCCCAGCAATGGGGGTGGCAGCAAATGAGAAGAGGGGGTGGGTGGGTGGCTTTTGTTCTCCACAATTCTGCGTATGATATGAGAAATGAGGAGAATTGAGCACACGAATCTGGGTGCGGAGGGAACAATGCTGAGAGGCAAAAATTTTCACGTTCAATGGAGCTCTTTTTCTCACCACGACGCGGCACAGGGGTTTGTCTGGCGGGTCAAAGGGTATGGTGGAGTGCTGAAAGGGAGATTCAGAGTGGAGAGAAGAAGAATATGTTCATGAGCTTTTCACCTGGAGTTTTTCACCTTTTCGCGTTTTTTTCTCTCTCTCTCTCTCTACAGCACCACAGAACGAACAATAATAAAGGATTCAGAGCATCACTGACAAAGGGTATGTTGGATTCAGGCACATGTACATTTTATTACATTATTATTTGGACAAATCATCCCCGGGAAAAGCGGGAGCACGGGAATTTTCAACAAGGTAAAGAAATCCACATTTTGTGATTCATAATAGCGATTTATTGCATTTTTCACGAGATACCTTCTCCCCTGGCGGGAGTGGGTTGGATGATAGTGTGAAAATTTCTCATGAAATATACCGCCTGTCGTGCTCAATTTTTCATAAACCGTCCCTGTGTGTGATTTAAAAATTTAAACCTGGAACACTTTGCAAATTCCATATACAGAGCTTTGCTGCGCGTGGTTAAAAATTGAAGGATTTGTGGGAGGGTATTCACATCAAACCGTAAAATCTAGCGCAAAAGTGATCATTGGTAAATTTCCCGTGAAATCACACCAAGAGAATAATTCGGAAAAAAATCACAGCTAAAAATGATTAAAGTCCTTTGCAGGCTAAGAACTTTTCGTATCTTTCGTCCGTTTTTTCTTTTTCAATTCAACTATATATTTCACCTGGGGAGTTTGTTCACCTTTTTTATACGGAGTTGTATTGCGGTTGTTGTCATCTCAAGCACGTTTCTACGCAACAATTGCAAAGAAGAAAAATAAAGGCAATGACTTCTAACCCATGGCTGCTATTTCGTGTTTATTCAGCATCACATTGCTCGTTTCTGCCTCGAGAAATTCTCATAAAACTCCCGTAGAAAATTACAATATTTGCTCAATTCTGATTACACAGTGCGTCGCAACTCTTTAACTTGCTCTTTTCTCCTTTTGCGCTAGAATTTGTTTAGTTAAGGGAGTTGAATGCCTCTATTGAATCATACAGAGAGGAATATACCTACCATATTTTTTTTACTCTTTAATCTTTACTTCTTATTAGTTATAAGAATATTCTAATTTCTATTGAAGAAATAAAAAGGAAGAAGTAAAGGGATTGAATAGCCTCACCTCATTATGTTTTAATTAAAATTTAATTTTAAATGTTTTTTATTGAAGAAAATAACAATGCTAGAAGTTCTAAAATTGAATATTACGTTGAAAATTTTTAGAAAACAAAAAGATTCTTCAAGAATAAAAAAATCAAATTCTTAAAATGATAACAGAAGAATGTAGAACAGTAATAAAAGTGATACAATTATAGAAATTTAACGCATTTCAAACAATTAATTCGATCCTTGTTTTATTTATATTTAAAATTTATATTTTCTTATTTTAAAAAATTTTAATTTAAAGCCATAAAAACGTTTTTTTTTTCATTCATATCAAAAAAAATCTATAAATCATCTTATAGCGCTAAGAAAGGTAATTTCTGAAATTTTGAATTACATAAACCACGGTCTATTTAGTATTTTTGCTAGTCTGTATGCCTTAGCCTCTAAAAACCCCAATTTTTATAAAAATTCTGTATGAAAATATTTTTAAAATCACACCACAAAGTAAAACGGATTTAAAAAAAAGATCATTCCTAAAACCCCATTATAAGTAGTCTCCCAAAAAAAGCTTGAAGTTATTGAATAATCCAGGAATTGGATTCAAGGATTATATTCCCACCTCTAGATTAATTTCCGAATATTTCTCAATTTATTCGCTTCAATTTCCGCCCTTTCTCGTTGCTTTATTTATAGACTGCAAACTGGGAGATAGATAAAAATTAAATTTCAATACAATCACTATATGGAAGCTACTGTATATATGTATGTATGTGAGAAAAAATATCCCCTTGAAAATCATTTAATATAAGAGGATGAACAAACAAGGTTGGTAGCTCTTGTAGACTGTGTTTGGTGGTGCAAAAGTGCTTAAATTTATGGATATCATTTTTTCGTTCAATTAAATTCTCCACCCCTCTCAACCACTAAAGCTCTCACGTACACTCTTTTATCCCTTTTCATCTCTGAACTCCATGCGGGGATAACGATTGGACGACAACCCCAAAAACTCACCTGTGCGCATCCTGGGGGTGGTTGGAAAGTTTTACAAATAAAAAAAATTGTATATAGGTAGGTACCTCCAACAGTTAACTCCCTCACACTCCACCGTCACGCAACCCGTATTATTCACAGTTTGTGCATTGCAAATTGGCCAAGAGTGTGGAAAATATCAACTGGAAAAAAAAAGCTCGAGTGTGGAATGTTTTTTTTTTCACTCAACCACCCCTCAACACACCATCCCCAATTTCTTTGTTCATCGGCACAAACGCGTAATTAATAGCTCGTGGATATAATTAGATTTGCTGCGACGATATGAATAGGAGGAGGATGGAGGATGTGTATTGTATATAGCATACACAAGGGGGAGTAGAGAGAAACATATAACAATGGAATCAGAAAAGGGGAGAGGAAATATGTATGCAATAGAAAACTTTTATAGTGTACTCGTTCGACCCTCATGCAATTCACTTGCAATTTTAATCGCCATTGAGCTTTTTCCAAGCCATTTCGTGACTTCAATACACATTTTATATTATAAATTGTGTGTGTGTGTGTATGGATGGAGTCTGTCAAGGATTTCACTGTTGCTAATTTGCTAATTTCCCGCCGCATGGTGTGGAAAAATTTTACATGAAAAATCGGTGAGATGGGTGAAATGGGAAAATTACAGCAATTTCTTGTAAAATGTGCCAAGTACTCAATTTCCATTGCAATTTTCTCAGAATTTATGAACTTCATTCTCCCTCTCCCCCCACCATCCTGTGGTCGTGAAGGAAAATCTATTGGAAGGCGTTGGTGCGCGCCATATAGCATACGGTTGGCTATATAGAGAGAATGTTCGTCAATTTGTGTCCCATTAAAGTTTCACAATTCACAGAATTCGTTGTAAAAATCGCTATTTTTATTTCTAAAATAAAATTCTCTTCTTGTTCTGATTTTCTAAAGAAGAAAAAAAGCAAAATTGACATTTTGCAAAATTATCATTTATTTTTTTCAAATAAAAATGTGAGTTGTGAGAGAGAAGTTGAATTAAGAAAATAATTATTATTGTCAGATGCAAAGCTTTCCTTTTAGTACAATAATGAAAAGCATTAACATAGAGCTACTTGATTAAATAGTTGAGAGCTTTTCTATAGGGGAGACCGGGGCTAATAAAGTCACTTAAGGGTTTGGAAAAAGCCTAAAATATCATATTTCCTAGCTAGATAGAACAAAATGATCTGAGAAAGAGTTGTAGAGCAGTAAATTTCCTAAAGAAATGAGCTCTTCATTTCGCTTTATTTATTTAGGAAATATGATATTTTGAGCCTTTTCTAAACCCTTAAGTGACTTTTTTAACCCCGGTCTCCCCTATATATTTATGAATTTTAGCTTTATTACATTTGCAGACTTTGGGGAAAACTTTGCAGTGGGTATGTGTTGAAGAAGAAGAAGAAGAAAATGTAGGTGAAGGAGAAGAATTTTAGTGCCACACCCATTTCACTATGGCAAATATTCGCATAGTCCTCATAAAACAGTGGCTGATTGCTATATTTCACGACACCAAACTTACCTATAGGGTCTGATAAAATCAGCACAATGCGCTGATAAAATGATAAAGACCTCCTTTGGTGGAAAGCAACAAGAAAAGTGCCTCAAGGTGTGCCCTATACGACATTTAGTCCTCCACGGTGAAGAACGTGTGATATAAAGTATACCTGCTCTGTATACTTTTGCCATGGAGAGACTTTCTTATATTTCAAGCAATTTCTATGGCAGAGAGCTTCTTCTATGTGAGTCATTTGGTGGTAATATTAATATTTATCAAAACGACTTGATTACCTACCATTATAGATAAAATATCACCCCGTGCCCTACCCTTGGTGCGGATGGCCAGCAAAAGGAGACAATGCTGATGGGGCGGAGGGCAGGGGGTTGACTGTAATTATCACCCGAGCATCAAATGTTGAATATTTGATTCTCCACATCATTAGGTCCGCACATTAATTAATGAAATGTGATAATTATGTCGCCCATTTGAAGCACTGCACAGATAATGGTCAGAAAATAACTTTGCACCCAATGGCAAAAATATACGAGCCACACGTTGTGATTTGTTTGCTTTGCACGAGCACAACTACATACTAAACTAGTTTGGCTGAAATAACCAGGCGCCTCCATTACTTTTCATTGAACTACCCCCATGAGCTTTTCGATGGAGCGCGCGGGGGAGGTGCGCGGGGTGGAAAATGATGGAACATAAATTTTGTGGCGCCAGCGTAAAAATCTTTCAGGCGCCACAGCTTTAGTAATAGTACATAAAATACGATTGACTTGTTTTTCCTCCCATATCGACACAGAGAGAGAGTATCGATCCAAGGATGGAGTTTTGATCAAGAGTGGATGATTTAGGAGTTTACTTCCTTGGTAATCCCTTGGAAAGCTTTTGTGCTTTGGCAGGAAGTTAATAAATCGAAAATGGAGAAAGTTTGCGCAACTGATGATTGAAAGCTCTTCATTTCCCCAATTTCCCAATAAATATCAATTAAGTTTTTTTTTTATTTATTTTTTGTTTGTTCATATTTTTTAGGGCGTTGTTGTATGTATATATTGATAACGACTTGCTTCTGTCCTGGAAGAACGTTGATACTCCAATTTTAACTGAAAGGTGCCTCAAGGAACTTTGTAGCGATCAAAAATCCCATGATTGTGGAAATTCACGAAAATGGAGAAAAATTAAGAAAAGTTTGAATTTCCACTTTTATACAATTTATTTACAAAATTTTAGGAAAATTTTTATACAATATTCCACGCGGTTTGTAATTGAAAAAATATAAAAATTGGGCGCCAGATCACCCGAAATGGTGATCCCGCGTGGGAAAATAGAGAAAATTCATTGAAATTACTTACATATTTACAATATAGGAGCAAAATGAAAAATATTTACAAAATTCACTTGAAAATTATATAATACAAAAATTGAAGACTTCACAATCCATTTTGCTGCCTATCTGATCGACGGTCATCAGGGAAGAGAGTGAGAGATGTTCCAATTCCCAGCTGGAACCCTCAGAAATTCAAAAAATGAACTGTGGCGGGGGTACAGGGTGCAACAACTTTAACGGTGCAATTTTAATTATTTGTGCATTTTTTTTCTTCGGGAAGTATTTTAATAAGTTTTATTTAATATTAATTTTTTTAACGCTTCTAAATTCTTCCTTAGCTTTCTTAAACGCCTTGCACATTAATAGTTTAAAGCTCATTTATGAATAACATACAAGCTTCCAGCAGCTACAGAATAATCTAACAAGCTTAGACTTCTCTCTCTCTCTCTCTCAAAGCTTTCTTTAAAGCTCAGCTAACAAAAAGTAAAATTTTAATATAAACACAAAAACTTTAGCAGAATTTTAAACAAAATTAATTCAGAAGCTTCAAGATTAAATTAAAGATTTATTGTCGAGATTAAACAATCTTGAAAATAACTCTGTATGTGCAAAATTTTCCATAAACTTAACTAATCATAAGCAAATTCTCACACAATTCATAAAAGGTCCAGCAGAGTAAAGGGAATGTACTGGTAAGTTTCACTTACGGGCTGTGATTCTTCCTTCAGATGACAGTCCAAGTGTGGTGAAAATTGAGGTGGATAAATTTTTAGGAATGGCTTTCTCACGCAACGAATCACAGCCAACGCGCATGAGTAAGCCTTTCTCCAGAATTTACACGCGTTGGCTGTGATTCGATGCGTGAGAAAGCCATTCCTAAAAATTTATCCACCTCAATTTTCACCACACTTGGACTGTCATCTGAAGGAAGAATCACAGCCCGTAAGTGAAACTTACCAGTACATTCCCTTTACTCTGCTGGACCATCATTGTACTTCACCACACTTTGACTGTCATCTGAAGAAAGAATCACAGCCCGTAAGTGAAACTTACCAGTACATTCCCTTTACTCTGCTGGACCATCATTGTACTTATATATGTATATTTATAGGTTTACATATTTTTATATTTTTTATGTATAAAAAAGGCGCCCCGCTTCGCGGGGCGCCAATTAGTTTGTTTAAAATATATGTGAATAGATGAAAGTAATTGTTGATGTAGCAAAAAGGCAGAAGGCGGCCATTTTGAATTTTGAAATTAGTAAAATCTGATAGGTCATACCCACTATACCTAATGAAACTTCAATCGAAAAGCCTCTATCAAGTACCGTTAAGCCGATATAAGGCAATATTGCAACAATCGGTACATATGGAAACCTGTTTTGGTCTATATCTCTGAAACCGCGACATAAATTTTTTTATTTTTTTTTTTATTAAAAGGTGTATCTATCACCTATAATATACTAAAATTTAATCGAAATCTATCGTCCAGTTTTTGAGATATTAATCGAAAACTGGTCGAAAACTCATCGAAACTTTGGTTTTTGATTGTAGGCCCTCTAGCGGTAACTTTTGAAACTTCCTATGTATAGATAATTGTAGACCTTTTTGAGATCTTTCATTCAAAACCGGTTTGGTTAAAATCGGTCAACCGGTTTAGGAGTTATGGCCGACTTTCGATAAAAGTCTATATTTGCTAAACCGCTTGTCCGATTTTTAAAAATGGGGTATCGTTGAAAAGGTCTTAAGGGCCCTTATAACATATTAAAATTTCAGGCCTCTAGCTATAATAGAGGCTGAGATATAGCGAAAACAAAATTGAAAAAAATTCAAAATGGCGGATGCAGGGGTGGGGGGTCGAATTTGATATCATAGTTGGACGACTTCCAGTCGATAATTGTACTTTGCCGGTGACCGCAAGTCTCTATCTATTACCGTTCTCTTGTAATTGAGCTCCAAACTACGGCCGGACGGACGGACGGCCGGACGGACGGACGGCCGGACGGACGGACGGCCGGACGGCCGGAAAAGTTTTTCGGCGCATACGTTTTTTGGAATGTGGTGACCCTAATTCGTGCTCATACCAAGTTTGAGCCCGATCCGACGACCTTGAGTTTTAGAGTGGATACAGAAGCTGTGCTATTCTTTTCTTCGAAAGAATCACAGCTAAAAGTGAATATTTCACACAAAATTCATACGCTAAAGTACATCTTCACATGAGGAGAATATTGCTTGAGGAGATAATGTGCCAAAAATGTCTTTACGACATGAAGAGGTGATAAATTTTTCACACAAAGAACTTAATGAATTTATATACACTTTATATATACGCCGAAGCCACAAAAGCTTTCTTATACCAGTCCAATGCAAGCTTTTCGGCTGAGGAATCACAGAATAATCTCTCAGATTTGATAAATTTTGATACTTTCAGCACCACCCGAAAGTCCGTGTAGAATGTTATTCCAACGAAATTGCCGGTGAAGTCATAAATTTCCCAAGAGCCCGCTTGAGGATTCCACCGCGAAAGAGGCTGAGGGAAAAATCATAGGTGAAGGGGTTGAAAGCGCACCCGAAAAAGCACCGTCAGCAACTGCGTAGAGGGAAAATAATTCCAAAATCGTGCCATAAAAAAACCACACACCATCGCGAAAATATATATACATTTTAATATTTAAACACCGTGAAGCCAAAGAGAACACAGAGCTTGGAATTCTTTTTTTTTCGGTGGAGGCAGCAAACAATAAAAGGCGACATTTTTGGCAGAAGGACGAAGGGGGGCTGGGAAGGGAGTCGCTGGGAAAAATAGCATCGTACATTATTCAGAATCGCGTGCCAGAGAAATGAGTTTCTCAGTCGTGACCATCACCGAAATTGAATGAGTGCCAACTACTTGTTACACTTCTTGTCATGTCCTCCCGAGAGGTCCACCCTAACCCCACACACGGCGGCAGGGCTCATAGCTTAAAGTAACCCTCATCTGACAAATTCCATATACCTACTTCATCAAAACTTGTTGAATTTGGACTTTAAAACACACAACACGGCCAATGCTGGAAATGGGATTTGTCGTCTTTAATTTTCTGTAAGAAATTCGTAAGGGGCGTCTAATTTCTCCATTTGCGTGCTGCACATTTTTACAGAGAATTTTTTTTTTTATTATTGAGCAATTTTTTTTGAATTCTTTAAACAAACAAAGAATTTTAGTTTTGAATTTTCAGTACAGAAGAGTGGGGTTAATGCGGCAATTTCAGCAGGATTAAAAAGAATCAAAACTAATTTTCATAACAAAGAATATCCTTAAATTTTCGTTCACAGAAGCTTTTCCAAAGCTTTTCGATTTAATTCAATAAAATGGATTTTTTGTGTTAAAAGTTTCATTTTCGTTTACCAACAAACTATTTTTTTTTTTAACATTCTCGAGTAACTTTCATTTTATTATTATTCTTTTTTTCCGAAAGTTTCCAATATTTTAAATTATTTTTTTAATTTGTGCGAGAAAATCGCTTCAAACTTAAAGCTTGAGAAAAACTTCAAAAGCTCTAATTTGAGCTGTTCTCTCCTATTAAAACAATCAATAAAAGCTAAACAAAAAATGCTTTTTTAATTAGTTGGTGTTCCACTTCGTGGCCAACACCAAGTATTGTAATCGTCGGAAAAACCGACCACCTCAGATCGGGCTCAAACTTGGTATGAGCACGTTTTAGACATCCCACATTACGAAAATGGTGGTGGAAAATTTTTGATCCGGCCGGCCTGCCGGTTATCCTGCCGGTTATCCTGCCGGTTATCCTGCCGGTGGTCGTCATTTTGCCTTATAATTCGAGAACGGTAACAGATAGAGACTTCGGGTTTGAAGTTTTCTATAGAAATGTGGGTGTAAAATTTCATTTTTTCGCATTTTCAAAATCCAAGATGGCCGCCGTCCGCCATTTTGAAATACTGTCAACCACTTTCCTTACAGCTAGAGGTCTGAAATTTTAGTATGTTGTAGAGCTCAGTGAGACGTTTTCATCGACTATTCATACTTGAAAATCGGTCAAGCGGTTTAGCAAATATGGCGGTCTTAAGCAAAAAGTGTTTTTTCGATATAACTCGAGAACGGCTTGACCGATTTTGATCATCTTGGTATCAAATGAAAGGTTTCAAGAAGCCCTACAACTGCGTAGAACATTCCAAGTTCCAAAAACATCCGCAAGAGGCGCTAAAATCAAAAACAAAAATTGCCTAACTTTAAGGGGCAATATCTCCGAATCCCCATTATCGATTTCTTTTAAATTTTGATATGTTGTAGCCTGACTCAATATCTTTCATCAGTCCGAAAATGAAGAAAATCTATGTCGCCATTTAGAAGATATTGTCATTTGAAAAATTCTTGAATTTGAAAAGTTCTAAGAGCCATATCTCTTGAACGAGTTGTCCGATTTTGCTCATCTTAGTATCAAATTAAAGGTTTTGCAAAACTCTACAACTTTCTAGAACATTAGAATCCTGTAGAACCATTCCTTCAGAACAAAAAATGCGATAAACTGTTTCGGTAAAACAAAAATCCGCCATTTTGTGTTCTGGAGGTGACCTTGAAAATTATTGAAATTCATGTCAATTTTTAGCATGTTTTAATACCTTTCCAAAACTAATCAAGAAATTTCTGTAGGTCTTATAGAACCAGAGATATGACCATTTTTATCCATCAAATTGCCGAATTTTACAAAAAAATCAAATTTGTCTACTAATTCTGCTCACAAATCGCATTACAACGCATAAACAAACTTCTACACGTGTGGGACACCAACTCTAATAACTGGACGCGTTATGATTGACTTTTTTTTAAAAATCTTATTTTCAAGCTCAATTTTCCACCCCTTTTGATTGTGGAAGAAAATATTTTATGTGGGGTATAAGGTATCTTGGAGTCTTCGTCTCCGTGAACTTTTTCACCTCAGCACCGTGGAAATTATATATACGTTAGGGGTGTGCTTTAGGTTGCGGTAGAAGGGTGTTGGAGTGGAAATGAGGCCAGATAGTGAAACTCGAAATCTCATGAAGAAACATTGTGTAAAAGGGGGTGGTTGAAATATGTATAATAGGAAATTATGGGTGAAAACTGATGCTTGGAGAATTTTATATCAAATCATAAATTTATAATTGCCAGATGGAGGCGCCAGGTGCTTCGAATTCTTATCTCTATAAAATAATATTTTAATTGCTTTCCACATTTTATAGGGGTTGCAAAATACATTCACTGTGTGTGTGTGTGTTTGAGGTGGTTTTTCGAGAAATGGATTTTAAAGGAGGGGTGTGGTGTGGGTGGATCGTGACTCAAAACGACAAAATGAGTTCTCTTCCTTCGCCAAGTAGGGTAGGTGGGTGACTTTGAAAGTTCCAACGACGAACTTTCAATGAGCTTGTGTGTGGGAGAGAAAATACCTGAGATATTTTGCAATGTGTTCATACCGTTAGCCAGCAATTTGGTGAAAAGTTGCGCAATAAAATATGAATTTTCTGTTTTCGATGCCAAATGCTTAATGCTATATGTGGGGGTGTACGGAGGGCGGTGGAGGTTTTGTTTGTTCTGCGAAAAGGGGAAATTGAGCGGAATAAATCGTTCTTGAGGGATAATTTACGTTAAGCTAGCACAACACTAGTAAAACGAAATGAGATAATTTCATCAAAATGACCTTCCACGGTGGATTGAAGGAAGAAAAAAAAAGCAGCATAATATAGGACATATATAATTTCCACACAGTGTCAATAATGAGCGACCCATTTAGAGACCTCGATAACTTTCTCGCCAAATTGTAATGAGTTTGCATGGTAGGAAGTAAAGGGGCGGAGGGGCAGGGAGGGGAGTTGAACCACCAAAGTGAATTTGTGGTTTAGATGAGGGAAATTTATACAAGAGTGGATGTGAAAATTGATGATGTGATTCCACATGATATTGTACGCCATATAATTTTCAGTATACGTCGCTAAGAGAAGAGAGAATTAATTCAAGACAATGGTGTGTATTTAAGGGTGAGTTCTTGGTCTATAAATTTTTCAATAACACCCCCATTTCCACGTTCATAAAATTCATTTAGTCGTCCGCGTGGTAGGCGCGGCCGGGAAAGGAGTATCTCTTGGAAAAGTTTTATACTAAAAACATAATTACCACTTAACCGTTAAAGAGGAGTACTCATTATGCCCATCGATACGCGAGGGTGACGTACACACAGCATATAATTCACCATGAATTTCTTTTTATCTCTTCAGCGCAATCTTGTCTCCCTTCCCTGATGGGGGCTATCTTCGTGCCATTTTATTTACTCACAGACCCGGGTACTTTCTACACGCTCCTCTGCTTCTTTTTTTTTCATTCCAAGAGGGGAGGATATTTAGTGAGACATCCGACACACACCAGCCCCTATATAAAATAGCATTTCTCGAATGCCCTTCCAACAAAATTCTCCTTGAAGATGGATAAACTGCGGAGGGCCCAACGATGGGGGGCAGGGGAGTTGGGAAGTTTAATATTACAGCGACGTGACTTGAATAGTTGACCTGACAACTCGGCAGCCTCTGTGCTTTATTAGCAACGTTAATTACGGAGACACTTGTTTCACAGGCCTACGCGCCACCCACAACATACCAATTGAGGGTGGCCCAGCCACTCATGCTTCTTTCCAATGCGAACAACCTCTAAAATTAATTAGCATGATGTGCATTCAAAATTCAGCACTTGAGTGCCCGAGTAATGATGGCCAATTGATATGCAAAGACGTACGGGGGATGCGGTGCGGGGGTGTGCGAAAATTGCGCCGGATTGCACCTGGATCGATAATTTAATTAAAATATTTCCCATGATATTCCCCCCATGGGTAATTCATCACTTAGGTGCGACTTTTGGGTAAAGTATGTGCTGCTCACAACGGGATGAATTACAGCCTTAAAGGCAAACTTAACTGATCAGAGTTGCATGATGTGCGCTAAAAGATTAATTTTGAAAGGAGTTAACGAAAAGTTTAACTACATATAAAATATTCTAAAAGGAAAATGAACCAATTCTGTGCAGGTAAGTGTGGATTCATTAAAAATTAACGCGATATTAACCTAATTTAGCTTCGATTTTTAGAATTTTGAACCTTTCCTGAAAGAGATATTCTTTCAAAAGTTTCACATTAAATATTAGTAATAGTTTGAAAGCTATGACAAATATCATAAAAGTTTTGGAGCTTTTTAAACTCAAAAAAATCTGCCAAAATGACTCAAAGCAGTAAAGGCTTACGTTCTTGAATTTACTTGAATTTTTGTAATAAAAGCTCCAAAATACTAATAAGAAGACTTACAAGCTACCAAAGCTTTTCTCATTTGAATTTATATTAATTTAAATAACTTATTTTCGCTGATTTTTCAATTTATTTTCACAGTGAATTTTTTATTAATGCCACACATAGTTATGGTGCAGTAAAAAGAATGTCTTCGATGATCAAATTAATTAAAAAATAAATAAACTACTCTTTAAAGTTTTACATAAACAATTAATTTTTAAGCTAATTAAAATACCTACCTTTTTAATTAAAAAATAACTGCAAAAACATATTTTTGTAATGTTAACAAATAAAATGAAAGTTTTGTTGTCATTTGATAGTTTTTCTACTCAAATTTTTGCCATAGTTAGCGATTAAATCATTTAAATTCGTATTACATCTCAAATCTAATTTGAATTCAAAAATTTCCAATTAATCCTCAAACAATACGAATTCCCACCAAAATTTCCTTAGCTTTTAGGTCTTTTTGTATGTGAAATATGTTAGAAATCGTGCAAGATGTCGTGCATAAAGTAGATAAAGTATATAACAACAAATTTAGGCTTCTTTTCCTTATCTAATTCTTTCGCAGCCGGAAGTCATCAACTCGGGGTGAAACTATGTGTAATAGAGTAAATCACTTGTTCATGTAAATTGCCTGTAAAACGATTAAGGCGTTTACTGCTAGACATGTAATTACGGCAAAATTAATGCGATAAATCACTGCTACTTATAGCACATTCTGTTTTACATTTTATAACCTTCACCCAAAAGGAATATAAACTTCATTAAAAAAAAAGAAGAGGAAAAAACTCTTTTTTAGATGTGCAGTGAAACGTATATGGTTCAACAGTCAGGTAATCCTTTCATTCAAAAGCACACACACACATACGGTGAGAAGAAAAAATGGAATCAAAGTTAAGGAAAGAATGTAAGGAGCACGTTGATTTTACAGGGAAGAAGTTTTTCTTGAAACGTGCAACACCCATAATTTTCAATCAAGATTATCTTTTGCTATCTATCCTCATGACCACTGTTCAACTTTTTCTCTCGTTTCCTTTTGCTTTCACAGGGAAAGGTGGGAAATTGCATGAGAAAAAAATCCCCAAGGAAGTGCCACGAGATTAAATTCCTGAGAGGAATTTAATTTTTCTTCTCCGCATTGCATATAAGGAGAAATGCTTTCTTAATTAAGCAAATTAATAAAGCAATTTAATCGTTGAGCACTCAAGAGTGATAACAAACCCGCAAGAATAGTTTGTTCAAGCTGTAATCTTGTGTGGAACAGACAAAAGGGAATTTTTAGGTCATCCCAACATAAAGTTTTGTCCTCAAAAGTTACTGTTTATCTTGCATTTTGGTCCTTTCATGCCAAACTTGCGCAAGGAGGGAATTTTCCTTTTCATATACAAGACAATTTCTCCATAATGCCTTTTCCATATATTGTATATGGTTGGGGTGGGGGCGCGTATAGAACTTTTGTGAATAAATAACTACATAAACTACATATGGAACCCATTTCTCGAGGATTTATGGGAAAAAGCTCTACGTAGCTTCTTACCTACATAGCATTATTTTACTTATTAGAAAGAAAGTTGTAGCGCATTTTAATCTACATGTTCCAAAGAAAATCGGGGTAATAATTTTCTTACAGCTAATTCGTTGAACAAGACCGAAAAATTATCCTTTGATTTCTTTTAAGAAAGCTTATTAACTCCTATAAAACATAAGAAAAAATGGAATAAACATTTTATAAAAGATAAAAAATTATTTCTACTAGTATACAATGTATTTGGATTTAGTTCTCAAGTTATATGTAATTATTTTAATGCACAGCTCACAAATAATAAACCCCATTCAATGGACGTGGAATAAACTTCTCTTATACACAGTACTGTGGGAAAATTTGCAGGAAACTTTCTTCATTGAAGATTTATTTGTCTTATATGTGTGGGATGGAAAATGCTTGATTTTGCATAAAATAAGCATATTGTTGCGAAAAGTGTATACAAAGGCGCTCAGGGTGGAGATAAAACTGCGGGGAATTCAAAATTGAATGGACAATAATGCAAGATTATAGTTTTGCATCTTCAGCTGAATGCAATGACGTGGTAAATTGCATTATTAATGGATTGAATCATTGTTGGATAGAAATGCAGAAATTCCCAACTGATGTGAAATTTGCATTAAAAATTTGCCACTTTTGTTGTAGAAGGATTTTCCTCGTGGATTTTGCATTCCATGAAGGAAAATTCCCTTTCCATGCCTCTTGCACTACCTACAATGGGGTTAAGGGTGGGTTTGTTGCGAGAATATCAAATTGAGCAAAGATATACAAAAGCAATGCAAGACAGTGAAGAATCTTCAGTTCCTTTTGTGAGTTGCATTTGAAAGTGATCAAAGATGAGTGGAAGTAAAGTGAATGTGGTCAGTGTTATCTTTTTTACCCTCCTAAGTACAATGAACTGTGTGCCAGACGAGCTCCTTGGGGACTTTCTCAGAGACTTTACAAAGCACGAGAATATTCCAACAACTCTGTCCATATTGAATTGCAAACCACAGAGTTAGTTATCTTGTGAGAGTTGAATTTCTTGAAAAATAATCTTGAGAAAGTTACTTTCTCCCCTCAAAGGTTATACTGTTAAAATTGCCAAAGGTACGGGTTTGCAAATTGTGGGTGATCCAGAGAAGCTCTTGGAAGTCCTCGTAGACCGCAGAGTTAAGAGGAATGATGTACTCAACATTGTTGATCTTGATTGTCCTTCTGCAAGAAATTATCTCTCAGCAATTCATCCTTCTTTGCTTGAGCACCCCATGCGATGGATTTTCCATCATGAAGTCTTTAATCTCGATGAAGAACAATTCCTGGAAAATCTCCCACTTCGAATTGATAGCAATGTAATTTTGGCAAAATTCACCAACTCATCGACTTTCACCATGGCGCATGGTAAAGAAAAATCTCCAGTGATTTTTCTTAATAGATTTCCCAGCTTATATTTCACTTTGCAATCTTCTTCGTCTGCAGTTTACAGAATCAACCGAGACTTCCCTATAAATCACGAGGATTATGGTGGATGGGAGCCAAGGGTGGGGATCACCGACATTCGCCCCACAAGAATTTTATCACGAAGGCGATCAAACTTGCAACGTACCCTCCTAACAGCGTCCATCGTGATAACAAATCCCGACACTGAGAATCACCTTGACGACTACAAGTGAGTCTTTTTTAAGTTTAAGTGCTCCATCTTTACTTGAGTGAGTTCCCCATCTTATCGCTAATGATTATGGTTTCCTTCTTTTGGTAGTTTGAAGCTAAATTTTCATGGAAACTTTACTAAGGAAATTTTCGTTGAAATTTTTATTTTTTTTTAGTGGAAAGTATGATAAAAATTTTCTTAAAGAGAGTGAGAAAAATCATTAATTTAAAAATAATTTGAAAGTATAAACTGAAAAGCTCAAAATTAGGCGATTATATCCATCCTGTGCTTGATATTTTTCCACCTTCATACAACAAACTTTTCTTATTCCAAAATAAAATGAAAAAAAATCCTTTTACCTCTTGAAATTCAATCAAAGGGATAAGCATGTCGATCCCACGACAAAAGTTAACTACAAGACAACCAACATACTGATTGACATGCTCAACGCCACTGTAAAGTACATCCGGAGAAGAAGTTGGGGTGCCCAGAATAAGACTACGGGGAAATGGACCGGGATGATGGGTGACATGACAGAGGGAAGGGCAGAAATAGGTGGAACATCCCTCTTCATACGACCCGATAGGGTTGAATACGTTGAATTTCTCACACTAACCGTTTCAACGTACGGCGCCTTCGTTTTTCGCCCACCACCCTTGTCCTTTGTTGTCAACATCTTCTACCTGCCCTTTCAAGGCTCTGTCTGGCTCGCAGCTCTCTTCAGCATCATCCTGTGCACGTTGACCTTCTTCTTCACATGGAAGCATGGAGAGAAAATAAAAAATGTTGGTAAAGCAAAGAATCTGAGAGGCACCGATGCAGTTATGACTGCTGTTGCAGCTATAACACAGCAAGGAACAGAGACAGAACCTCGAATGCTATCAGGACGAATTGCATCCTTCTTTATGTACCTCTCAATGTTTTTTCTCTTTAGCTCCTACGCGGCCAACATTGTGGCCCTCTTGCAATCCACCACAACGAGCATTTCAACTGTTCAGGATCTTTTGGATTCCAACTTGGGATTGGGGGTGGAAGACATTGTCTATAATCACCACTTTTTCAAATTAGTCACTGATCCTGCAAAGAAAGCCCTCTATGAAACTAAAATTAAGGGGAAAAAGGATAAATTCATAGACTCAGAAAAGGGCGTTGCAAGAGTTCGCCAAGGATTCTATGCATTCTTCTGCGAAGTCCTCAAGGTGTA
The DNA here is from genome assembly GCF_024334085.1 of Lutzomyia longipalpis. Classification (NCBI taxonomy): domain Eukaryota; kingdom Metazoa; phylum Arthropoda; class Insecta; order Diptera; family Psychodidae; genus Lutzomyia; species Lutzomyia longipalpis. The sequence goes on from NC_074707.1 coordinate 48,779,565, forward strand.
CAAATTAATTGAGGATACATTTTATGAGCATGAAAAGTGTGGAATAATGGAAATCAAATTTCTACAACTAACAGACCCATGGTATGCCATCCAAAAGTATTCACCTTACAAGGAAATCATTAAGGAGAAGTAAGTATAAATTGCAAGGAAAAGAAAATGAGACAAGGGAGTAAATACTCTGAAGTGATATCTGTACACCGCGGTTGTACCAGGCGCCTCCATTTCGAATCATTTATTTAAAATTTTCTGGTTTAATTCTTTATCTTTATTTTATTACAAAGTAAGATCAGAAATAAGTTTTCAATAGCTGTGGAAACGCCTGCTAATACCTGGTGCTTCCAGTTTAAATCAAACCTTACTAAAATTGAAGATTGAGACGCCTGGCTGGTATTTCGATATTTTCAGATTTTTTCGCAATTTATTTATTTGATTTTACTTTAAAAAAAAATTATAATTCTGTACACAATTTCCAGAGTAGTTGCTCTCCCTTGTAAGTAACTTTGTGTAGCCTTGACGTCACGTTCAATCAAAACTCTTCTTCATATTCTAGTGTTGTGAGGATGAAAGAGTTTGGCGTTGAACGTCGTGAAGCGTCGAAATTTACCACAAAGAAGCCAATTTGTGTGTCTGCAGGTAGTAATTTTGGGAGTGTTCGTCTCATTGATTGCTACATGACAGTTACGATAATCATATCGGGTTACATCTTATCTTTTTGCATCTTTCTTCTTGAGCATGTTATTAAGCGAAAACGCTCCCCTATTGGCGATGCCGTTTGTTTGTTTTAAAGGAAAACAGTGCAGTGAATGGGTAGAAAAAATAAAACTTCTTAAAGCTCTGAAGGTTACACGAAAAGCTCAGAGAAAGAAGAAAAGGGTTTTCATGTCATTTAATGTTGAAAAATTAATTAAATTATCCCTGATGGCTTAAATATAGTTCAGTGGATTCAGTGATAATTAGTACTGTATGATTAGATGTTGTATGTTATTCAATTTGTTGCTTAGAAGCATGTGCTTTTAGATAGCCCACAGGCAAACTACTTCAATTAGCACATTTATATACATAAAAGCTCCTCAAAGGAATAATCAGCTGCAGAATAACATTTTCTAATTTCACTTTGGAAGGGAAATTTGCACGAAATCATTTCAATTTAATATTAAAGAGAAATTTTATATTATTAAATTCAAACAGTTCTGCATTGAAGATTTCAAAATTAGCTCCATGAATGCTTTCCTTAAAGCTCTCTTATAGCTTTCTGGCGTATAAGAGTCGGATGTTTACAAAGCCACAAACATGCGATGCTTTTTGGGAGCGATATGATAATAACAATTCCCATGAAATCTCTAAACATACAATTAACTTTAATAATACGCTGGTACACTGAATAGAGGTATAAAAGGAGAATGCTTTTGGAAACTATCACACAATCTGATTTCTAATATACAAAAGGAAGCATAATAAGATGAAGTGTTTTGATTCTCTTGGTGGGATTGCAATCTTTGTGAGCTTTTTCACTTTAACATCTTGTGCATTCCACGAAATTCTGGGAGATTTTCTCAGGAATTACGTGAAACACGAAAATGTTCCAGCAACAATTTCTCTCATGGATTGTTTGCCAAAAAGTGAGTATGAATTCTTAGAAAACTTCTCCATCAACACTTCAGACCCTTCAGACTAATTGAGAGATTTTTTTTCTCCCAAAAATTCTCCAAAGGATCCCTCATTAAGATTGCCAAGACGATGGATTTATCAATTATACCCAGTTCAGTGAAGCTCTTGGAAGTCCTCAAGGATCCCACAGTTAAAAGGAATGATGTCCTCAACATTGTTGATCTCAATTGTCCTTCTGCAAGGAATTATCTCGCCCAAATCCACCCAAATCTTTTGAAACATCCCATGCGATGGATTTTACTAGCTGAGAACTTCATTTACGACGAGCAACGCCTATTCCTGGAAAATCTCCCACTTCGTTTGGACAGCAATGTTCTTCTTGCGAAAATCGTCAATTCCACCATCCCGTCAATTAAATCAGGTATGAACCATTAATTTCTATTAAGGATTTAAATCATCCGGCGGGATTATTGCAAATTACGATCGCTGAAAAATTCTCCTTCAACACCACGTGCTGTGCTTTTGGAAAAATTAAGCTTATTGGAATTTATTCTAATCCTCTTTTCACGCATAAGAGGCTTATACTAATATTTTATTTCCGCTCAAAGATGAATGGAATTTATACGTATAGAGTATTTGTGAGAAAGTGAAATGTTTTTTTTTTTGTAGATTTTTCAAATTTATTTAAAATGCGATTAAAAATTTAAGGATTATGTCACATAAAAGCTCTCATTTTATTTGACTTTTTATAATTAATTAATCAGTGATATACTGCTCCCAAAAATTAATCAGGATTCTCCTCATAAAGGATAAAAAGTATAAATTAAAGAGATAATTAAAAATATCTGGAAAAATTCAATTAATAAAATTAATCCCTGTAGGGAGAGAAATTAATTTCAAAGAGATAAATCGCCTCGGAGCTTTCTTGAAAGTTTTCACCTTCACTGTGCGACCTCTTACTAATATTTTTTTCCCCTAAATCACCACTAGTTTACAGGATTGATTCAGAAATGGAGGTAATTTACGAGGATTATGGCGATTGGAGCTACTCGGAAGGAATTAAGGATACACGCTCAACGAGAATACTCTCACGAAGACGAATGAATCTCCATGGGAAATCCTTGATAGCATCCATGGTGGTAACAAATAAAAACTCCCTAGCTCACCTTACAGATTATCAGTAAGTAGCGAAAAAATACGAGTAGGGGTGTGTGGGTGGTGTCAGTTTATTAAATGATTAGTAGAGAGTTAAAATTTTCATGTGATTTAATTGAAATTTAATTTGAAATGGGTTGCGGTGTGGTGACTTTTATTTGCAGAGAACGTGAAATTGATTCAATCACAAAAGTAAACTACGTGCTGACCCATCACCTTATGGATGTCATGAATGCCAGCAAGGAATTTATTTTCACCAACAGCTGGGGCATCAAGAACAGAACGAGTGGCAAATGGGATGGGATGGTGGGTGATTTGGTGGATGAGAGAGCTGACCTGGGTGGCACATCGCTGTTCATGACCGTAGATCGCGTCACACTCATAGATTACGTTTCAATGACAGTTCCCACATACGGGGCCTTCCTCTTTCGCTCACCACCCCTCTCCTATGTCTCCAACATCTTCTACCTTCCCTTCCGTGATACAGTGTGGGTGGCGGGATTCGCATTGGTGGCTCTCAGCACCATTATCTTCTTCATCACCTGGCGCATTAACATTTGCTACAACAAAGAAACTCCAGCTTCTGAAATTCCCCGATTCAGTGATATCATCATGAATGCAACGGGGGCGATAACACAGCAGGGTGCCCATATGGAGGCAAAAGTAGCCTCAGGAAGGATTGCCTCGTTCTTCCTCTTTCTCTCAATGTTTTTCCTCTACACCTCCTACACGGCCAACATTGTGGCTCTCCTTCAGTCCACCACAACGAGCATATCGTCCCTCGAAACACTCAAAGACTCAACTTTCGAGTTTGGTGTGGAGGATATTGTCTACAATCGGTACTACTTTAAGATTATGAATGAGCCCCTACGAAAGGAAATCTATGAAACAAAAATCATACCACCCGGGAAGAAGGATAAATTCATGAATAAAACAGAAGGAATCGCCAAGATGCGCAAAGGACTCTTTACCTTCTTCACTGAAGCACGTGCTGGCTACAAAATGATTGAGGAGACATTTTTTGAGCATGAAAAATGCGGTTTAATGGAAATAGAATACCTGCAAGTCACTTATCCGTGGTATTCAATTAAGAAGTATTCACCCTACAGGGAGATCATAAAGACACAGTGAGTTTGGTTTTTTAGCTGAAACATTTTATTTGATACTTAAGTAATAGTAGGGGTAGTATTGATGAGCTTTTAATATTAAAAGCTCTATTTTTGGAATTTTTTAATTTAAGCTTTAAATCAGAAATCGATAAACTTTCTTATGATTTTATTGATATATCCTTTATATTTTATTATTGTATTTACCTGAAACTCTGAAAGCTCAACAGTATACCACCCCTAAAGCACCCTGTAGTAGAGCCAACCAAAAGACATCAAATAATCAAAATATAATTCCATTGTGCCACATGACACGCAATGTAATGGAAACTTATTCATTCATGCTTGTCTTTTAGCAAACACATACCCATTTCCCACACAATATAGCTAGATAACCATTTAGCATTAACCATAACACTTGATATCTCATGTGGCAGCCATAGAAATAAGTGGAGAAGCAAAATGCAATATGTGTGGTAAAATGCAACTTTGACTTGCAACTCAAACGCGCGATGGGGGTGGTTTAATCGATTGGAATGTAACTCTGTGCAGCACACAGAAGTCAATTTTGACTTTCCGCATGGTATCCAAGTTTGTTTCCCTCTAAAGCATTTTCTCTCTCTCTTTACCCCATCTCTCTATTCCAGATTATTCAAGATAAGAGAGCATGGCATTCAATCACGAGAAGTTGACAAAATCTACACCCGGAAGCCCCAATGTACGTCCCAAGGGAAGAACTTTGGAAGTGTTCGCCTTATAGACTGTCATGTTATAATGCTTATCATAGCATGTGGATATGGTTTGGCATTGATCGTCCTTTTGGTGGAGATTTTGATGAAATTGTGCGACTCGAGGGTCACAAAAGTCATTTGTATGTTCTAAAACTTTTACTACATATTGCTATTATATATAGTACACAACACATACATACATATACTAATGCTGTTAGTTTTGCCTTTTGCAATTGATTTAGACAATAAACAGAGTGGAAAAGCTCTGTTCTATTTAGAGAGGATGAGCCATATTATATACACATGAAGGAAAGAACATGACACACATTTGCAATTATTATGAGATTATGTTGTTATGCTGAATTAATTATTCACAACATGAGATATTTTGATGTGAGCACGTATTTATGCTTGCAAGGATGTATTTGAATAAATTTTCCATACAACAATATCTTGAGCTAGCGAGAAACATCCACATCATCCCTGTTGGAAGCTTTTGCCAAATGTCCGTTCGCAGCCACCCCCACCTTCAATTTTCTTCCTCCGCATCGTGCAAGCATGCAATTTTCCTTGAGATTTTCCCCCACTAATGAATGGTGCACATAAAAAATTTAGCACCATTTAAAGTTCGCCGAGAAGAAGAAAAAAAGTAATTATATATTGATAACAATTCTGCTTTGCTTTTTTTCCCTTCTTCACTGAAAGCTCCGTTTATGCTTTTAGCAATATAAAAATTATTTAGTATCACAGATAAACCCCCAGACAGTGTGTTGGGTTTGCAAACAAAATTTTCAATTTACCTACAAGCACAAAATGCATTTACCCCGATGGCTGTGAGGTAGGAAAGAAAAATCTCGCCACTTGAACGAGGGGTGGAGTGTATGTACATAATATTTACAGAGACCCACCTGATGCAGTTTTCGTCAATATTTTCACATGTATCCCGCCCTTATGCCGCGCATAACGTATTATTATTTACCAATAACTTCAATTTGACATGTTAATGCTGTAAACATACGGTGCTGAAGAGAAAACTCAATGGACTATATAAGGTGATGGGTAAGGCAAGAAATATTGACAAAGTTCAACGATGGAAGGTAGGATTATTCTTTTCTTAGTATCCTGCCTGGCTTTCTGGGGTGGTGGTTGTGAATCCCAACCGTTTCTTGGGAATTTTCTCAAAGACTTAACAGAATATGATAATTTTCCCACCTCTGTGTCTTTTTTAGATTGCCAATCGACAGGTAAGTTTATTTAAATTGATTTGTTTTGAATTTTCGTGATTTTTCTTTTTTTTAAGGATCAAGGGTTAGGATTGCAAAAATCCTCGAGCTACCCATCGTGGGAAATCCAGTGGAAATTTTAGAAATTCTAAAAGATCCAAAGCAGAGAAAGAATGATTTTCTCATTGTGGCTGATCTCAATTGTCCTTCCTCCGTAAGTATCCTTTCGCAGCTTCAATCAATTCATTTTGTCCAAGCAGTTAGATGGATCCTTTTGGGGGAAACCTCCTTCAATAATCAGCAATCTTTCCTCGAGAATCTACCTTTGCGCCTAGACAGCAATGTTATTCTAGTTGAAAATTCCACGGAAGGATTTTCTCTCAAACAAAGTAAAGACAAAGAGGAAAAAATCTTAAAATTCTTCAAATAAAAATTAATCAAAATTAATTTTCTGTCATAGTTTACAAGATAAAACCCCAACTTGGAGTGATATATGAGGATTATGGCAATTGGAGTGTCTCTCAGGGTATTCAAATTATTAGTCCTGGGAAAGTGCTCTTCAAGAGTCGCATGAATCTCCATGGAAATCCTCTTACAGCCTCAATTGTGATTACAAACAATGATACCTACAGTCATCTGGCAGATTACAGGTAACTAATCAAGTGTGGGACTTATGCAAATCACTTTATATGTGCAATTCATTAATGCAAATATGCCCATGACTTATTCAAAGTTCCAATTTTGTGCTATTTATCAAGCTCTTGAGGTATAAGAGCTTCTCAAAGCTTCTTGTTCTTTGAGCTTTTGTGTTTTTGGAGTAAAAGAAGAAATTGTACCTTAAGTGTTGCTTTACAGTGAGGTCTCGTAGTAAGGCAAATACAGTTAAATTAACATTTCTACGGGCAATGATTAAATTAATTTGTACAATTAAAAATTTTCCTTAAAATAAAGACCAGAGAATCGTGATCTAGGTCAACCCACCCTATATATATTGAATTCATCCCTCATAAAGAAAACCTTCTATATTTATTTACATACACATATAAGTTTTATATAGAAACTATTAAGGTTTGTTTTCATGGATAATTTGCTCTATTTTAGGAATCGCCACATTGACTCCATAACAAAGGTGAACTGGGTATTGACTAATTATATCTTTGATATTGTGAACGCCACCCGGCAGTTCCGCTACCAACCCGGATGGGGCATTAAGAATAAGAGCAGCGGCCACTGGGATGGGATGGTGGGAGATTTGCTGGATGATAGGGCAGATTTAGGGGGGACATCATTGTTTATGACTGCGGAACGTGTCCCCATTATAGATTACATCTCCATGACGGTACCAACGCATGCAGCCTTTATCTTTCGCCCACCCCCACTTTCCTACATCTCCAACATCTTCTACCTCCCGTATCAGGATATGGTGTGGGTGTGTGCGCTGATCCTCTTTGGGGTGTGCACGGTGATTTTCTTTATTGTTTGGCGTGCCAGCTTGAAGATGCAGGAGCACTGTGATCCCAAGGACGTACCCCGATTTACGGATGTCCTAATGAATGCAATGGGAGCTGTGACACAGCAGGGTGAGCAGATGGATGCCAAAGTTCTTCCTGGACGGATTGCATCCTTCTCCCTGAGCTTGGCCATGCTCTTCTTGTACGCTTCGTATACGGCAAATATTGTGGCTCTCCTGCAATCCACAACCAACAGCATCTCCACGCTGCAGCATCTCTTGGATTCAAAGCTGAATTTTGGCGTTGAGGACATTGTGTACAATCGCTACTACTTCAGCACAGCCACAGAGCCCGTGAGGAAGGCTCTGTATGAAAAGAAAATTGCCCCACGTGGGAAGAAGGATAAATTCATTGAGAAAAATCTGGGCGTTGCCAAAATGCGTGAAGGTCTCTTTGCTTTCCACGTGGAAGTTTCGGGGGCTTACAAATTAGTTGAGGAAACTTTTTATGAGCACGAAAAATGTGGCCTTATGGAAATTAAATTTCTCCAAGTCATTGATCCTTGGTATGCCATAAGGAAGCATTCCCCGTACAAGGAAATGGTAAAAGTCAGGTAAATCACCTTGCTAATATGAAACCTTTAAATTACCATTCAATATAATAATAAAAATTACATTTCTTTGCGCTCTGCGGAACAGCCTCTTCAAGATACGCGAACACGGGATTCAGGAGCGTGAAGTGGGGAAAATCTACTCAAAGAAACCCGAATGTGCAACGCGTGGCTCAAATTTCGACAGTGTTCGCCTTATTGATTGTCATGTCATTATAATCATTATCCTCTCCGGGTATGCAATATCGATTTTCGTATTTTTGCTGGAAAAGTTGGTGAACATTCGACAATGTGCAATTTCCACAGCAATTTTCACGCTCTAATGAAAATGTCCACAACTTGTGTGCAGCAGCAGAGTGGAAATGTCCAAAATGTGCACGACAGAACTTTCGCATACAAATTCAATATAAAATCCGTTTAGCAAATATTTTCACATGAAAAGTAGCAAATTTGCCATGAATGGCCCAAATTGATTGAAATGACTTTATCCGCAAAGAGGGGGGGGGTACACTTTAAAAAAAATAACTTTCACAGCATTTCCTCTTGAACTTTTCTCACGCTTTTTAGGGAAAAATAAAAAGTTTCAACTGCAAAAACTGAGCTTATTTGAGAGGAAAAATCAATCGCGTGCGTGGGTGTGGGAGAAAAAATTATTGGAAATTGCTACAAAATGAGACAAGCAAGTGGCAAAATTTGCAATGTGACACGCAAATGACTAATGAGGATGTAATTTATTGAATGCAATTGCAAAATAAAGCACGAATAGATGTGACTGTGTGAAAAATAAAATTTTATTAATTCCCACATGTAGCAAAAATTGAGGAGGGGGTGGTTGCGAGATCACGCATATGATGGATTGTTTACCCAATTCATTTTTCAGTATGATCATTTTTTTCCCTCTCGACCTCTGTGGTTGAAATTTCTGCTGTACCTCATTCATCAATCCAACCGCCCACACACACACATTTTTTCTTGCCACCACAGAGAGGAAAATTAGGTTCGACAGCCACCCCCTCAATGTTTCGCAGCTAAATGCCATTCATAATGATTCTTCGTTACTGTTGGCCTGTCTCAAGGGGAAACACATGCAAAAATATTTTCATATATAAAAGAATTTCCGAGAATTTTCCCCCATCAAGCAGTATGGTGTGGATGTTAAATGGAATTTTCAGGAGAATTTATAATTTCACGAGGAATATGTGAAGAGCTCCTTTATAAATTTATATTGGTATTTGGTGTAGTTAATGTGATTGTCAATCAACAATCTCTAAAGCTCTTTGCTATAAATACATCAATTTACATTGAATTTTCATTTGAAAGACGGAAAATGGGATGCTAACAGAGTTAACGTGATTAGAATTTATGCATACCTGTACCTGTATGAGAGTATAATGCACTGAATAATCCTTTTAAAAAAATTCTCTTAAATGATTTGATATCGTGTCACGCAAGGGTCTGTTAAAAATGTAAAAGTTGAGTCAGTTAGTTGACTGATTTTTATGAATCTTACTTTTTTCTGGGATAGAGAATGAATTTTTCATTCAAATAAATCTATTTTATTAAATAAAAAAATAATTTCTTTAAATTAAACTTTCTGATTTCTCAGCAAGATCATACATAAAATTTCCACTTAAAATTTATCTTAAAATTTACTAGATTAGTAATAAAATTAATTAGAAACCACAAACTACGACGTCGCAATTTCAACGACCCCGTTGAGGGTGTCATAAAAGCAATTTAGTGTGGTTAATTGATAAATATCGGGTGTCGTTGTCAGTGCAAACAAAAGCTAAAGCAATTTCCCTCCTAACCCAATGTCACTAAATCACTTTTCTTTCCATCACCGGAGACATCACGTTTTCCATCTTTTCCCATGGATTATTGCTCTGCTTGTGGTTTATCGTCCCACCAATCGATCGATATAGGCACTTTTCTTCCTGATGCAATTCATAAATCTCTTTTCAATTTCCGCATAATCCTCCGCCTGTGATCTCCCCGCATATGTAGTGTAGTAGGTGTTTTGCTGCCTGAATTTTCCTGACCTTCCCTCCCAAAAAAGGGTGGCATTTACCACCCACTAACCCACCCAGAATTTTAGCCCCGTAGTTACCCTCTCGAGAATTCATATTTTATTGTACATATACATTTATTTTCCAAAGCTTGCAAATAAACACAAGGTGAAATACAATACACCTGCCGCAGAAATCGATATTCCCAAAGCTTTTTGCACAAGATACAAACCGATTTACCAGCCATGAGCCCTTACAGAGTGCGGAGTAAAATTCAGAATGGACAGCTCATGCAAATTGACGTTATTTTGTGAGAAATTTTCCATTTATCTTCTATTAATTTAACGAATTATATTGAAAATTCTTTAAAGAAAATTAGTTAATAAAAAATTGACTAGAAAATTATTCTTTTAAAAATTCCTAAATTTTCCAAAATTATTTGAGCATCCCGTATTTCATAAATAGTTAACTTTCAAGGGGTTGAAAATGTTTACCTATTCATTAGTTCATTAAGCTTCACTGTAATTCTCCACTACAGCGGAAAATGCAATTTTAACTTTCAAAAAAAAATTATCAAAAAGTTAATTTAACAAATAAAATTTTAAAAAATGCTTACATTTTTTTCAGAGTTTTATTACATTTAATTCTTGTTAGATTATTCGAACAAAAATTCATGATTAAATGTAAGGTGCAACCTCAGTTTTCCACGAAAAATAATAAATTTTCCATTTTTTTCTGAGAAGTTTAATACATTTTTCTTCACAAAAAAATCTTTTGAATACAATCTTTTTATTTTATTTAAATTGTGAGAAATATATAAAGTAAGGGATGACGGTGTGAAGGAGGAAGAAAGTATAATGCAAATCTAATTTCTCCACCATGGTGTCACTCAACTTTGTCTCACTGAACACAACCCCGAATTACGGATCCTTTCATGTTGAGAAATTTGATTTTTTTTTCACCCAACTATCTCGAGGGGATCCACGTGTAGGAAGCAAGAGTATTCTGTGTATACATAATACATTTTCAAATAGGTATATAATGAAAATATAATACTACGCTATATATAATATAAAATCTCTCCATTTATTCACGTGTGTGGATCTTCTTTATGGAAAAGAAGATAAGGTGTGTGTTTGGGGAAAAGTGGAAGCCAAATATTGGTTTGGCACTTTTCAAGATCACATGGTGCGAGAAAGCCACTCAAAAGGAGACTTCGCAAAGGAGACACACCCTAGCCTCATATATAGTCCTGCCCAGAAGTTCTATGGACTCCCATTCTCACCACAAATTTCCCCATTTTGCAAGCAATGAATTTGCAATCATTTTCAGCTTTTTAATGGATTTTTTTTCGGGTGGTGGTAGTATAACGATGAGAACTGTGCGACAACACAGAAAAAGCACTCAACGCTCCCACTCAATTCACATGAACCATTACTAGATGTAATAATAACGCCGGCGAGAGCTCAATTTTGTGCACTAATTTGAAATTTGCATTATGTAAATTACACAAAAAAAAAAACATTTTAAATTATTTCTCTGATGAATTTCTCGCCAGCGATAATGGCTTTTGTGCGTATTTTATTTAATGTGCACGAAGAAAAGCTCACAAAATGGCAAATTGTTGTAGAACTAGCAAACTTGAGGTTGAAAATTTCATTTTAAAAATAAAAATTTCAGTTATTTATTCGACATGCTTTTTAAAAACTTTTCAAAATTGGAAGGTTAGCTTTCTCATCTTGATGGTGCAAGGCAGGATTTAGCTTGAAAATATCGATCGCAAAATTCGCGAGAATGTATCAATATTGATAGATGAATAATTGAGCATAAATTGACCAACTGATTAATAAAAAATTGAAGAACTATATTTGGTCAATAGTTGGTCAATCCAAAATCAATAATTGATTGATTTGTAGTTCACTCAATATTCATAGTATCAACTATCAATATTGAGTCAACGTTGTTCCACATAGATGATCAATTATTGAGCAATCGGAATTGACCTAAGATTGATCAATAATTGGCTAATGATTCTTCAATTGATTGACTGGCTCAATTGATTTATCTATTATTAGTCTATTAGTTAATTATTGATCAATCTGATTGATTCAAACATTCATTTACTGGGTAGGAGTGAAACTTTTCGCCTCAACAAGGGGTTGAAAATAGCAAAAATGCAAAAATTTTGAAAAATAATCCAAAAATTACGTTTTCTCATTAAAATAGCATAAAAATTCTTAATAAAAGTACAAAAGCAGAATATTCTCAATAAAGTTATCTCCAAAAATAGACACTGAAAAGCAATTTCACAAAAATTCAAGAAATTAATTCAATTAAAAAATCCATTGAAAATAGCCCCTCGGGATTCCCCTAGAAATATTCTCATTTTGAATTTATTCTCTTCATTGTTGATTTGTTGCACATATAGTGTGACAAACAATTATAATCCTCCCCCCTGAATGAGAAAGGACTATGTGTGGGATTGTCAGTGAAAATCCTCCACAGTGTGACAGAATGGCGGGGATTTCAAAAGGAATTACGAGGTATGTGATGTTTCTATTATTGCTATTTGCTAAACACTCCCAAAATCCCAATCAAATAGTGCTTTCATCGGTTGTGTTTCACCATGTCACATAATCATGCTTGCTAACACTATTGTTGCACAACTTTTGCACAGCTGCTGTACTATATTGTGGCACCTCTTGCATGAGAAAAAAAACATCCACCCAGCAATAATGTTGAGAGAGGAGTTCTTGTGTGTGCTAACAAGTTGTTGGCACTCATCCAGGATGAGTCACTTTTTTCCATGCTGGGTTTCATTGCACACTCCATCGGGGGAAACACGCGATTTTCCAATCAAAATCCACCCCTTCTGGGTGTACTCAAATGGAAGCGCGCGGGTGTTGTTGGAAAGTTTGATATTTTATTGTGTTTAAAAAGTTTCATCGTGAGCAAATATTTAATGAGTGATTTCTGAGAAGCTCAGCAGGAGACAGAGAGTCATCGTGTCAACGGAATTGATAAAATTTGCAAATTATTGACTACCTGTGTGGCATTTGATTCCACATCACCCATTTACACTCTCTCCATAATTAATTGCAAGCGAAATTGGGACACATAATACATGTTTGACTTATATAGTGCTCGCTTTGCTACTAACGAGAACCTTCGTATATGTACCCTGTTAGTCTGTCCTTTGCCTTGTCATCAATTATGTTGAAAAGCATTTTGAGAGTTAATTGGTAGTTCAATTTAAATAAAAAGTTTAGTAGCTAGAAAAATAAACTTTTACAGCTTTTAAAGGATTCAAATAATGATTCTGATCATTTAACTCCAAGTAGCGAATATTTCCCAAAACTACAAAGTTTTCCTGGAATTTTCCGTCTAAAATTATTAGGAAGTACATGTAATTTCCATGATTCTAAATTTCATGTTCCCAAATTGATAGGTAAAATTTCCATCAACATATATCTGTCTTTTAATTAAAGTTAAATCCATCCCAAACTGTTGATTGCCGGAAGAGGTGAAAATTTTGTCGAGTTGATTTCAAATTGATGTGAATTTTGTTAGTGTTTCGTATCTTGCACTGTGTGAAGTGATTTATTCGGGGGGCAAAGGGTTTGAAGTGTGCGAGGTGTTGTACACCAACAATGGGATATCTCTGCACGAATTGGTGGATGATGGGGGACTGAGGGGAAGAAGCACCCAAATGAACAGATGTAATCAAATTTACACTTCTCCGGGGTGACACAGAACATTCGCATTCTGCACCCCCAGTGAAAACACTCACTGCGAGCATAATTTTGCTTTGTGAGCTCCCAAACACGAAGTGCACATAATCGCCTCCGGGTTTCACAACCCGCCCCCCACATACCCTAACCATCATCTGACACCTCATCAACGGGTGTAGTGGGTGGCGCATATCTTTCGTTCAACGGGAAACCACAACAGCTATTTCCGCTACTTATCCACCCCTCAATATAACATACCTTTTGTTATGTTGTCACACTCACACCGTGATGCAAATAAAACATTCATAGCAAGATAAAATAAACTTTCACTAAATCAACCTCCCACACCACGATGGAATTTCTGGAAATTCTCATTTAAATATTTTACTGTTTAAATCAATAAAAGTCACCTTCCCTCACAGGTTTTCCAAGCATGGTCTGAAAGACTAAAAATAAATCCTTCATTTTGTGACCTTTTGTAAAATTCCAATGTTGCATTTTTAATCGTCATACATATTTATGATTTTATCAAAGGCAGATAAAATTAGTAATTTTAACTTTTTTATGAATTGACGGTTGAGGATTGAAAAATTTGACCCCTGACTTTTCCGTATGACTCAAATATTCAATTGTGGGAAGTTAACGCGAAATCGTTCATTTGGCAAAGCTTTTAACAACCTTTTACCATTTAACGTTGGTGAATTTGTTACTGTAGAGATTTTTTTTTTAATTTACACATTAATTTGCCCTTAAAATCTAGCTGCAGAACTTCAATTGCTAATGAATACTAAGAATTATGGTTAGAATGTAAAGAAAAAGCTTATTTCTTATTTAATTTATTTATTTCTTATTTTTTTAATTCTGTACTCTAACCTTAAAAGTTTGACCTTCATTTTCTCTTAAAAGAAAATATTGTTCCATGTTTTCTTTCGACGATCTTGAAGTAATGAAACTTCCCTACACATAGGATGTAGAAATTATCACGATATTTTTAAGAGTTTTTACTCTGTGAAGATTTAAAAAATGTCGAATTGGCCACTTTGGCCAGCAAAATACTCCAAGGGTTAAAAGAGCGCATGTTTCAATGTTTTCCCGTGAATGCGAAAGGGTTAAAAAATTTCTATTTACACTTTTAACACTGGAAGACAAAAATGATATTCGCTGCCAATTTGACTCTTTTAAAGCGTCGCAGAATCGAATTTTTTTTATTGTGATGAATTCTACATCTTTGTGTATGAAAATTCAATTACTTCAGATTCCTCAAAAAAAAATTTGGAAAAACGTTTTCTTTTTGAGAAAAAAATAAAGTCAAAGTTCGAGGTTAGGGTTTTAGTCCTCCAAGGGTTAAATACTCTCCATAATATCAGTTCAACATTATATGTCTATCAAATCTAACAATTCCTGTACGAGGAGGCATTACATTTAGAGTTTGAATTAAATTGTCATACATTGCATGCAATTGGGATTTACCATGAAATAACTGACTCTCTTAGGGTTGAAAGTGCTCTAATGGTGAGTAATTTACTTTTATTGGGCCCTCTTCTAGAACAAGAATATAAAGATGTTTTATACAACCTCATGAAATTCAGCAAAACACCTTTTACAGGTGTAATCACGTGTTTCCTCCTCCTCCCGCGCCAAAAGAGTGCTTCGCTTCTCCAACGTCCAAGTCCTTAAAAAGTTGTACAACCATTCCCTTGTTTAGCCCATGGAAAAAGGTGACTTTTAGTTTTTTCACGTGTACATAATTAAGGTTTATGATCACAATTTCCTGACTCAATGTACAAATTCCGTGGTTATGTTTGGAAGGATTTTATTGTTGTACAATGGGCACGATGAGGTGAAATGAAACGGAGGGGTGGGGGTTAGTGAAAGTTAAATTGAATTTAAGGTTTGTATGTGATTTGCAAAAGAGACATAATATAGGTAGTGTGGATGAATCCCGGGGAGTGCATGACTCAATGTGTATTATATTTGAGTGACATCATTCAGCATGAGTTGATGAAAGTTATATTTGAAACCCCTACGTGTTTGGGATACCGTGATCATGTCTTGTGAGAAGTTTTCCCACACATAGAACTTGAAATGCAAACTAATGTCGCCAACGTGAGTAGAGTTGCAAAAGTACATAGAAGAGAAAATCCTTTTTTGAGCATATAACTTTTGAATAAGCTTTCGCCATGATCTCATTTTCAGTGCAGCAACTGAAAGTTGGTCTTAAGCTCCTCGGTTAGCATGAGGAATGAACAGCATAAGGGGTTGTGGAGGGCGGTCAAAGTGTGTGTGTCAAAAATTCCCAATGTTGTTCCCACAAAGGGCTTGCAAAGGGGTTTTTGCATTGAGAGGATATGGCTTAGAATGTGGGGAATATATAATTTTGTTCATTTTACAGTGGTGTAGAGATTTTATCTAGATAAGCCAAAGGGTGGCGCAGAGAGAAAGGACAAAACATCACCCCCATAAAATTGAAGAGAAATGAAATTACCCTGAAATTTCTCATTGCATCCACTCCACAGTGTTGTCTTTCGGGTGCTTTTTGCTATGGAACTTCTGGAGTTTTTGCCCTTAGATGTCTTTAGATTAAGCTTCTTAGAAAGGAAAATTCTCCGGAAAATCTCGTTTTTGTTCATTGATGACTCTTGGACAGTTAAATGAACCATTTGGTTGCAATCTCCAACATTATTCAATTAATAAAACACAAGGAAAAAGTTAAGAGATTTCCGGGAAAACCTCCTTTATGCTTCTTCATTTTTCTTGTCTCTTTTTCACTGGTTTTTAGTTAATTTAGTTTTACTAATTTATTTAGTGTCTTTAAGGTGTTTAAAGCTCTCCAAAATTTGACCATAATCTAATTATGGTCAAATTTGTCCATAATCTAATTATCTCTTCCAAATTTATTAAATATTTAATTAATACACGAAAGCTTTCTTCAATATTAAATTATTCGAAAGACAAATTTAGTAGAATACAAAACCAATAAGTTAAGGAATTAAAGTTACAGCAATATATAATCCAATACAGCGTTGAAATTTACTTTGCATTCACAGATAGAGAATGATTGAAAAAAAAAGGGGAAAAGTTAAATTAAAGAAATACCTAGAGGAGCTTTTCCAAAAACTTTTAATTGCACCAAACGCAATGAAGCGAAATCCTCTTAAAATGAAAAAGACTTTCACCGCCACATTTGCCTTTGATTGCGGGAAAAGCACTTGAAGCGAAGATTATAGGAGAAGGGGGGAGGTAAAGCTGAGCTTTTCCCAAAGGTATATGGTGAGAAGTTCTAAAAAGGCAATAGTTAGAAAGTTTTGTTGAAGATGGCAAATGGATTTAAGTAACATATCCACAGCGCGAAATGCTTGAGCAATATGTTGCAGGAAAGATGAATAAATTGCTAGCTCACGTGAAATTTGTCAGAATAAATCATGCCAGGGAAATATTTTCCACGTATGGTGGGGGGAATCTCCTCATACTTGGAATGTACTGTGGAAGCTCCTTTTTGGCTCTGTGAGAATTGTCTAATTTAAAATAAATTATTACCACCCACTGTCGCGCAAATTTTCTCTCTATAATCTGGAAAATTTTCTTTTACTGCCGTTGCGCGTGATTGTGCCCTACAACGATGTTCTACGCGCCCCCTTTCCTTTCCCCACAACACTGCTGTGTGCTGTTTTTCTTGGAGAATCGTGCGGGCTTTTTCTTATTTAGCACTGACACTCCATTTCAGGTAAATGAACAATTTATCAAGATGATGTATAAAGGAGATCATTTTTATGCGCTCAGGAGCGGTTTTCTGCTTCAACTGTGCTGGAATTATCCTTTGTGGATTTAAAAAATTATTCAGTTTAAAAATAAAATTCGTTTTTTGAGAAATTTATTTATTTCATTTATTTAATTTAATTTGAAAATTAACTTAATTTATCTGATGATTCCGAAGGATGTTTCTCCTTTACTCTCTGATTCTCCAAATCAGCATCCATCCGCCACATTCCAAACATAAATCTCAGCTTTTCCCGTGCTATCACTTTATTTCTCACCCCCGCAGCTTCATTGTCCGGAACAGTCGTCGTGAGTTCCTCCGTGACACGACAATTGCCTTCGTGAACTCTCTCCTCGAGACTCCTTTGGTACATTTCTCTCTCAGATAGTGTGTTGAGAAGGAATTCTATGTACCTGCAAAAGAAGACAACATATATATGAGATTTTAAGGGCAAAGAAACCACCCCAGACATTTAGTCTTGTTTATTGTGGGAAATCCCCAAATTACTTCTGCTCAAAATATGACCTCATCATCTTCTTGGAAAGGTTAAAGGGAATATTTTGCAAATGATGGGGATTCCCACAGATGTTTTGGAAAATCCAGAAAATTTGTTCACAGCACACATATTTAGGTGTATTTTAGGTCAAATGGGTCAAAATGTTAAAATGTGTTAAAGTATTGGTGAGTATTTTGGTAAAAATTTCTCCGATTTTTCTTTGGGAATTTCCAAAGAAAATTTTTAAGGATTATTTTTTTTAATGGATAATTAAAACATAATTTTATACTCACATTGTGGCTAATCTGAGGGTCTCAATTTGACTACCACGATCACTTGCGAGGGAGGGAATGAGCGTTCGTAGTTTAGCAAAGGCCTCTGATAGTGTATTCACCCTCTGGCGCTCTCGAACTGTTGCCTTCTTCCGGAATTCAGTCATTTTGCCATCACCCGAATCCTTGGCGGTTTTTCTTGGGCGTCCTCTGCGTGGAGGCTCTATTGGCGCCGTCGGAAGTTTCTCTACTCTATGCTGTGGTACATTATGTTCAACTTCTTGTGATCCCCCAAGAAGAGCTTGCACGGTTAGAGGAGTTTCTGTTTGATAAATGCCATCATTGTCCTCCAAATGGCTTCTCTTTGCCACATACTCCACCTCATCAGACGTATCGTCGCCATCCCAACTTCTCCGTCGTTTCTGCGGCAATACCGGCAGGAGGGGTGGGAGTGTTGAAGGAATATATTCTTCAGAACATTCATTTTCTACCTCCTCAACTTTCACGCATTCACTGCACTGATCACCACAAGGATTCGGAGGCACAAACAATGGAACATTTTCATCCCCTCGATGATCTTCTACTATTTCACCTCCTTGTGGGTACACCAATGGTGGTTGAATAAATTCTTCAGCATATGCAACAGGTTGTGGATACACCGGCAACTGCGGATGCTGAACATAATTGTAATCACTGCTGTAAGTAATAGTATCGAAGATCTCTTTTAGTGAATATGCCCAACTGTAATTCATGGCACAGCACACAAAAGAAAATCACAGCTAAAAACGATCTTTCCTCTTGCTTGGCTACAGCACAACTAAAGGACATGAGAGATTTTTGGGTTAAGAATTTTGTCAGAGAATATACCGAAGAAGGTTCAGCCCAGGAGGAGGTTATAAAAATTATGCAGCTTGCAGGGTTTATGATTGGGTTTAAATTTGTGGGATTTCCAAAATTATGGTCAATTTTTCACTGCTACTTATTCTCAGATAGATAAAGGTTTCTTAATTGAAAACGATTTAAACGATATATTAATTTATTTTAAATTAAATAATAATTTAAAATATATTTAGTGGACTTTTTTTCGAAATATTTTTACATTCCAAAAAAACCTAAATAAAAGTAGTAAGAAAATCCTATTTCAGTTAAAAAAAAATATGTAAAAAACTCCTCTTTGTTCAAAGGGTAAAAATCACCCCAATTGACTGTATATAAGCAAGAACAATTGAAATGAAATCTTCAGAGGATATCAATAACATATATAAAATGTAATTTAATTAATTGCAAGTAGTAAAAGCTGCACGTATGAGTGAGCGTTGTTGAGTGTATCTACTTGAAAATTTACAACCCTTTTTGCACTTTTAGTCCCCTCGTCCATCAGAGGTTAAGGACCCGAGCAACGGTGTGGTTGGCAATTGATGCATTCTGTCTCGATTGTGTGGTGACTTTTAGGAGAGTAATTCGGTGGGTGGAAATAAAGCTCAAGGTACACACACATATCCCTTTTCTATATAGTTTAGCTTTATGAGGGGTGGCTTTCACCGAGAAAAACCCCCTCAATTCAGCATCCCTCCACTGAGGCGAGAGACAGAGAAGAAAATGAGGAGACACAAAGGGCAACCAACATTGAGGGTGAAAAACGTGATGTGAATTCCACTTTCAGGAAAATTTCCTTCAACTTGTCGCTTATGGTTTTTTCCCTATTTTACCATGCTATAATTGATTGGACATTTCCCGCACCTTTCTTACCAAATATATCCTGTGTGTGTGGGGGTAATTATATTTTGAAGAAGAAAGAAAAAAATGGAGTGAAAAGGGAAAAAAGGGGTCAGAGTTCGACCAACACACATATGCTCCTTTTAGCCCACTCTTGGGACACTCTTTGCA
The DNA here is from genome assembly GCF_024334085.1 of Lutzomyia longipalpis. Taxonomy (NCBI): domain Eukaryota; kingdom Metazoa; phylum Arthropoda; class Insecta; order Diptera; family Psychodidae; genus Lutzomyia; species Lutzomyia longipalpis. The sequence continues at coordinate 48,799,601 of NC_074707.1, forward strand.
CGTCTTACCCACGTGGATTGCTTTCCTCATGAGAATTTTCACAGAGCTTTGATTGCAAAAGCTCCAACCACTCACCACGTCTACCCACAGAGGGGTTGTATACACCTTGAAATAATTTACAGTGCATAGGGGTGAGATTTGAAGTGTGTGAGAGCTTTAAAGTGGTCTACAAGTGTAAAATAATATCCTACACTTACTCGGAAGTGGAGCTCATATCATTTTCCATCTCTACACAGCATCCCCCTGCGAGCAAACCAACATCCATATTGGCCATATGAGATTTATTCTATATATAATGAAAGTTTTGCAACTTTTTTCTCCACCCCCCCGTCCTTCCCTTCATTCTGTTAATATCCAATTTACGATGCAAAAGGTGTTTGTTTTTTTTGCACCAAAAACCCCTGCTGAAATTAATTCGATTCACGTTCACATTTCGAATTAAAGTATCATACATATATTGCCTCCAAAAGCTCCAAAAACATTAACTTTTCTCAAACTTGCTGAGTATTTTCACGTGGAGCTTTCTTATCCACATTCAAACATTTTATATACTCCAACAGAGAGACTCCACTATAGGTGTCTAGCCGCAATATAGAAAGTTCTTTGATGGCCAAGACGTTGGAATTATTTTTATTGGACTTATTTTATTGGTTGTATTGTTGAAAGTTTCCGAAAGCTCAATGGCTAAACTATGTGCATGCAATTCTTTTCGAAGCTTTCACTTATATTCTCTCTCTCATTGATTGCTAAAAGTGGAAAATTCTCTATAGCCAACTCTTGAATAAAAAAAAATCCCGGAAAAATCCCCAACACATGATACCTTTAAAATTAATTTACAAGCTCATAGAATTTTATTTTTCAATTCATGTGACTAAACGGCAAATTTATGACAGTCAAGTGGTTAATATTTTATTATCATGCTCCATATTAGCTGTAAAATTAAAATCGATTGTGATAAATTATTCCCAGCGGGGTTTGCCCTGTATTTTCCCACCCTCGCTCGCATCAATATAGGGGTTTGGAATTTTTTGTTGTGTGCTTTTTTGAGATATTTTCTGGCAATATTGGATGGTACGAAAAAAGGGGTGAAGAATTTATTTTACACACAAAAATAGCGCCTGTAAACAGCCACGTCATGTGGGTAAAAAAATGTGTTTGCTCGTGGTTAGCCCCGTTGTGAACGATTGGTGGGTTACATTTTATTCCCCATGTCACAGCCATGCTGCATCCCCCGCCCAAAAATAATATTCACACACTGGGGACAAGGAAATTGACATATGATTTATAGTCTCGGAGCATTTACAGATTTTTCGAGGATTTTATTTATGGCTCGACGGCAGAACTTCGAGAGAGGATTGAGTTTAAATCCCTTCCAGCTCGTGCCATGTCTTGTGTCGCTCCTATAAAATTGACTTATTCTCCAATATTATGATATTGAGTCCAAATGGCTGGAACTACGATATAAATCTCGAAATGGATTCCATCTACTTAATACACAAGGCCGTATAATTTTCCTCCGACAAATAATATACATTTTCACATAAAGGGCACACAATTGGAGTATTTTGTAGGAATTTTGTGATTAATATTTAATATTTGCTTTTTACTTGATACGTGCAACATTAGCTAATGATTTTTCCAGGAAAAGAAAATTTGTGAATAAAGAAATTATTTAAAAATTTAGAGAATAAACGAAAAAGATAAAACTCATGAGCTTTCATATAAATTTTCTAAATTTTCTTTTGAATTAAATTAATTTTCTTAAGAACTTTTAAAAAAACCAAATATATGCCATTTGAGTGCCCCCTCAATTTCATTATTCTTTTCGTTCTTTTCCAATCCCTTTAGCTCACAAAATCCTCCACCCCCTCCCATTTTCTAGAAAATATTAAGATAACCCTGAAAAAAAAATGCCAATCAATACTGTCGAAGAGTCTTTCCCAGAAGTAGAGGTGGAAAGAGGATCCACTTTGCCGGAAATAAGACATTGAATGTTATACAGTAAGAGATAAGAAGCAAATTAATATTTAACTGAGTCCTGATTGTCGACAATTGCCATGCTCATTTCGTTCTCTGAGTAGAAGACATTTTGCACAACGACAGACCATATTCGTCAACCCATTTCACGCTCACATCCTCTGGTTAATGTGAAGTGAAATCGATTTTTAAATTAACTTTGAATTTGATATGAGTCATCAAGGAGGTCTTGAGATTAACATCGTTCAACATTACGTATGGTATAGGTATACCAATGTACAGCAGCTACATTGTCAATGAATTACTTTAAAAAAAAAAACAGAGCTTTCGTTTTTTATACAGTTACTAAAAATATATTAAAGCTATATTTTTAAAAAATAATATATTTTTCAATCAATGAATGGAGCATTAATACAAACTAAATTAATTTATTCTAAAAGCTTTCCTATTATTTCAAGCACACGCCTGTCCATTTATTTTCCCAACAACATTGTTGCTTAACAAGTTGAGAAATGCAAAGAGCTATAATAGATTTTATTATCGCTGTGAAAGATTAAATTTTCATGTATGATAAGTGCACTGAGAGACATCCTCAACAGCATGAGCTTTCGCCTCTTTGCAAAAGCGCTTTGATCATGCTAGCATTACATGTTAGGTATCGTAAGCTGCTACGCTGCTACTCAAACATTTTCACTCATCGCTCCCATCCTTCACATGGGTGGGTCCCTTTTTGATTTATTTTCACTTTACCAAACACTCGAGAACTCCGGGGTGACATACACTCTTCCGGGTATTGCCAACCACCGAGGGAATGTTCAACCAAAGCATAGCATGTACGTACATACATATATGTAGTACTGGAAAGCGGCTAGTGGGATATCTATTTGTGCTGCTTGAATTTTCCATTTCACATAAAATTCCATCATTGTGGGTAATTTATGAAAATAAGAGTGTCACTTCGTCTGCCAGTATCAGGAGAATGTTGGCGAAAACATCTCTTGCTCTTCGTATACCCAAACTATGCGGGTGTGCTGAATCCCCGGGGAGTGTGGAAGATCTCTATGTGTGTGGGTCTCTATGAGAGAGAATTTCCATATTTATCTCAACCCCCAAAGTGCTTGAAAGAGCGTCTTGATTTACAAATACAATTTTCCATTTCCAACCCTCGACAATCAATACGAAGACGACGCTATGTGGGAGGAAAAATCGCACAAGAAAAAGAAGAAGGACGAGTGGGAGAACTTATCGAAGTAGATGAAACTACTGACAAAAAGATCCATATTGATATGCAAAAGTATTCCAAAGACGAGCTTCTTGTGAAAATTTTGCGCGCACAAGAAATGCCATTGAGCTGGCGTTGAAATGGATTTGATGAGAGAAAGAAAATGAATTTGAGGAAAAAAAGCATTTTAGCATGAAGCACATATGCATGCTACATAGGTACATATGTTGGTATTTTTCCACAGAACTTACATAACGGTTTTATGTGCAATTAATAGTTTTAAAAATATACATACATATGTAAAAGATTTTTTAGTTTTTCTTTTCGTAAAATTATAAAAAAAAACTTTTTCTTAAAGTAAATTTTCAAAAGAACTGAAAGCTCTGGAAAAGCTCTTAGCTACCTATAAAAAATAAAAGAACTTTTAGTTTTCCTTTTTCTAATGATCTATTTAAGAACTATTTCCTAAATCCTCTAGACGAAAACTTCCAAAAGAACTGAAAGCTCTGGAAAAGCTCTTAGCTATCTATAAAGAAGTAAAACTGATAGATAAAATAACAATAAATTTGGTTACGATAATATTCACACCACACCGTCACAGAACCCAATAAAAACTATATAATTGATAATAAAAACCCGGAATTAGTTTCCCCGGCAAGTAGAAGAAATATGTATGTTGGGTTTCCCGCGTGTGTGTGTGGGAGTGGGTTTTATCGTGTTAAGTTTTAGTGTTTCCCTCAAAGATTTATGGACGGTCGAAAATAAAGGATTGAAAGTCATGCCACTAATTTTCTAGCTGAACACCCCCGCACGTATAAAGTACTACTGCGAAGAATTAGAAGCTATATATTTTTGAGCTTCTTTTTCTCCCACACTTTTCGCACACAGAGAGAAAATTTAACTTTTTCTGGAGAAAAAAGGATAAAACCATAAATTCCCCATGATTTTATACTTTTCCCCCCATTGATTCCAACGAGAGGCATTTGAAGGAGTGTGTGTGTGTAGGGTATGTAGTGTGAGTGTGAATGGGCAGAAATTGGAAGTGAAAAATGGAAATTAAATCACAATTCATCGTGAAAAGAGTGAAGAAAAGTAATGACTTTCAGGGGGGGGGAGTGGTATGGGGGTGAAACAAGAGAATAAATAAATGGGAAATTTATTTTGAGAGAGAATTAATTTCTCGAATTATATTGATATTAATAGCTCTGGGAATAAAATTCGACTCTTTATTGCAGAGTATGTACCGTCCTTCGGTGTAAAAGCAAATTAGGGATAATTTTTTTTGTTAATTTTTAATTAATTAATTGCATTTTGATGGAGTTAATAAAATTACAAAAATGGATCAATTTACAATTTTGTGTGACTATAATGGGCTTTTCTACATCAATTAAAAGCTCTCTCCGTGTGCATTTATGTATTGCAAAGTGAGAGAGATGGAATTTTGTGGGATAAAACAGTGCTAAATTCCAGAGGAAAGGGATAAATCAATGGGATTGTGGGCACAATGTGGGTCAAGAATCATTACAGTGTGGGTATGATGGGGGTGGTACAAACACAATCAATTGTGGGGATGGTTCTATATCAAAATATGGGTTACATAATGCATAATTGAGTGAATGTTGTTCGTCAATCAAATAACAACTACAACGACAACATATTTACTGATAACATGATTGAAAATCGAATCACGTGTAAATCAAGCATTGTCGCACCGCCATACCATTTCAATATTTATTCACATTCACAGCTGAATGAAAAGAAGCGCCAGCAGCTCTCAATTTCTCCCACCAAAGAGGTAGGAGTTAATCAAAATACTCAATGGCAGGAAATTGAAAATGTTTCCCCACTTAGAGAGTTCAGTGTTATATGTAATCGCTGCCGTTGCGGGGTGAAAAGGTCATAAACACGCAAGTAATGAAATTCATTTCAATCACACACCTCACGCAGATCAAGTTACACACAAAAAATATTCGTCCTAGCGAATCCACCCTCACGCCAAATGGAGCTTTTTTCTGCTAAACCTCCCATCCCTTCTGCGGTGGGGTGTCAACGAATTAGGTCAGTTATTTTACGGACTTCACCTTCAAAACCACAACCCAGTGGTGGGTTCTATTAGGTATTAGGTATTATTTATTTATCCGCAGAAATAGGGAATTCCCCTCTTACATAGTCCGCGGTAAGAAAAAAAAGCAAAGAAAAAAAAAGAAAGCGTTAAGATTCAGAACTTAAGGTTAAAAAAAAGGTATACATACAATAATTAGAAAAAGAAAAAAAAGCAAAAGATAAAGCAAAAAAAAAAATCAAAAATATTAAAGAGAAAGCAACTGGTCAGTCTGGAATCTTCTATGAATAGCCCAAGTCGATTCACGACACTCTGTCGGAAGCGCATTAAAAAGGGAAACACCCTTGACAAAAAGAGTACGATAAAATATATCAGATCGAGCTCTAGGAACCTTGTATCCCCTCACCCTAGCAGAATCACCCCTTATCATAAGAGACGCTAGGTATTCAGGACAGCGGGTTAACGTCAGCCGATTGAGAAATATCATGGCACGCATTTCAAGCAGAGCCGGCAGATCACATCCTGCAAACACGTTCCTGACGTGAGAGACATGATCACGCGGGCCTAGACTACAAATGTATCTAACACAGTTGTTGAATGCAACAGAAAGTCTGCGGAGTGAGTCGCTGTCCGCAAGAAAGAACAGCTCAGCCCCATAAAGAAAAAAAGGAAGAAGGAGTGCTCGGGCAAGGAGAAGTCGAGTATGTTTAGGAGTAATATCCCGGTAGCGTCTGAGGGTATAAAGAGAGTAATTAACTTTGCGGCAGACAGCATTTGAATGATCAGACCATGATAAAGTAGAATTGAAAAAAATTCCAAGGTTTTTAACCTGATCAGCAGTTGGGATGATTTCTCCATGTAGAAGCAAGGGGAATGAAGTTACTTGAGCATTTTTCTTAGAGATGATAAGAGCCTGGGACTTTTTGGGGTTTAGAAGTAACCCGTTTGAAGTCGACCAGTGCTCAACACGTGCAAGATTTTCATTCATGCATTGAAAGACAGACGATGGATCTGCTGTACTGCCTGCGACGTATAATTGAAGGTCGTCTGCATATAGGTGGTAAGAGCACTTTCGCAAAACTGAAGGAAGGTCGTTTATGAAAAGTGAAAAGAAGAGAGGGCCCAGGATGGAGCCTTGGCCAATGCCCTTGGTTAAGAAGGAAGGTGAAGACACATCATCTTCAAATCTGACTATTTGAGATCTATTACTGAAGTAAGAACGGATAAGGGCTATAGCGGTTGATGAGAATTTAAAAAAATTAAGGAGTTTGTAACAGACCAAGTCATGCGGCAAGCTGTCAAAAGCCTTGGTGAAATCTAATAACACCAGGACCACAAAGTGGTTTTCATCGAGGCTCTGTGCAATATCATGGGTTACTTTTAGAAGAGCTGAGATCGTGCCGTGGCCTACACGGAAACCTGATTGGAATTTACATAAAAGTTTATTCTCATCTAGGTAATCAGAAATCTGCTCATGAAGTACAAATTCAAAGGCCTTCGAGAGTACAGGAAGAAGACTAATAGGTCTGTAGTCTGAAGGCTGAACAGGGTTTTGAATTTTGGGAATAGGCACAACAATAGCTGACTTCCAAGGATCAGGATAAGTCGACGTTGTAATGATATGGTTAAAAGTTTCGGTAAGCACTGGAATAATAGCTGGGAGTAAGATTTTAATGAAGTCAAGAGAGACCCCATCGCTCCCAATAGCATTCGACTTCACACGGGAGATAGCACGAATTACAGACTCAGGGGAGATGCAGTCAAAAGTGAAACCCTCCCAGGGCTCAATAGGAAGTGCAGGGGTTGAAAGCGGCACAGTATTAGACACAGTAGAGAAAAATTGATTTAGTTCATCAGCAGATAGGGATTTGCCAAGAGATGAGCCAACAGAAGGTCGAAGGCCAAGCCTTTTAATATTATCCCACAGTTTTTTTCGCAGGTAGATTAATGTCAAGGGATTTTAGGAAGTGCCTCTTTTTGGCTCCCTTCACTAGAGTGCTCACTTTGTTACGCAAGCGGCAGAAACTACGTCTGTCATCAGATAAATTAGTACGCTTCCATTTGCGAAAAGCAGCATCTCGCCGCTTTATGTGCTTAAGGATACTTTCGTTTATCCAAGGGGTTAATAGCGAAGGTATTAAGACTTTTCTCTTAGGGACAAAAGAATCAAAGAGAGTATTAATATTTTCAGTAATTGAGAGTACACGCTCAGAAGGACAGGCAACAAATTTTAATGATTGATAATCGACTTCCAAGGCTGCAGAAACTACAGCTTCTTTGTCGCAATTACGCAGATCAGATACAAATTTGTATTTATTCTCAGGTTTAGGAAGACGAAAATTGTAGGAACCAAAGATCATATCGTGGTCCGAAATGCCAGGCAAAGGAGCTTGACCAAAATGCAGTAATTTAGATGAATCAGTTTCAGGTATTAACATGAGATCTAGGAGGGATCCAAGACGCGTGGGACTAAAAGGAGTATAAGTAAGAGAAAGTGAAGAGAGAAGACCACGAAACCGAGCACTCAAGAGGCATTTTTTAGCAAGGTTGACATTAAAGTCTCCCATTAAAATGAGATTTTCATTTGGAATTGCGAAATTTAAAAAATCCTCAATGTAATTCAAGGTTGAGACTGGCGGAGGAATATAAGAAGAAAATATCGTTATATTCTTACCAAATAGGGATATTTGAATTCCAATGTATTCTAAAGTGCCAAAAACACCGGCACAGATCAATGAAGCCTTGAAACTGTCCCGTACAAAGATTCCCACTCCACCACCCCTGCGGGACAATCGATCACTTCTGAATAACCTGAAGCCCTGAACACCCACCGCCTCCACAGAGTCGGATGAATCCAGCCAAGTCTCAGACATACAGAGAACCGAGAGCGGCGAATTCAGCATAAGATATCGTATCTCATCTATATGTCGTCTCACACTTCGAGCATTAATGTGGGCTAAAATAAAAGAATACCGAGAATCGGTGGTGAGACCATTGAAATTGATAAGGTATGAATTATTAGAGATTCCAGATTGATCATTGCTAAAATTAAAAGTTTCTGAATCATTAAAGTTAATTATAAAGTTATCATTTGAATTAAATGTATTATTAATATTTCGCGTGAGGGGAACCCCAGAGAACAATATTGAAGAAACTGATGCTGCTCGACACTTACTGGGCACTCTCGCCTCCCCCCCCATCCGAGACCGGCCGTTCCTCACGTCCTCCCGGCTCTCCAGCATCATCATCCCCCGGAGGGGCAGCGGTCTCTTCACGGGGGCGCGTTGTCCTCCCTCGCCTGGAGCGAAAAAGGAACTCCTTAACAAGGATTCCATCGTCCCAGAAGTCCGGCTGAAGAGCCTCCTTAAACTCATCGGGCAGGAGCTCCACACGGAACGAGCCCACACGCCGGCTCGTATCCTCCAACGGAATTAAATTGACACATCGGGGGCGTCGTCGCGTCGAGAGAGATCCCTCGAGGCGATCACACAGCTGATCCACAGTAACACTTCTTGCCAGACGCGTGACAAAAAGCCATCGGTAGCGGGGAACAGTCGGTAGAGCATTCGCTGGCTTGGCACGACCCACCACGACCATATGACGCTCAGAGCGCCCCACATCACGCCCCGATCGTGCAGGGCCATTCTCCGTACGGGCACGCAGGTTTGAATGAGCCCGAGCAGCGCCAGAGGTTCCCGGACGATTCTGTAGCTCATCAGTTGCCGGCCCCGGGACATTGAGGGCACCACCAAATAAAGATTTGTCAGCTGAAGCATCAAGATCACGACCCCCAACAGGCCAAATGAGGGACTTTCCCGGCATAGAACTGCGTGGAGAAGAATGGAACGGTCCGGCACTCTTAGATTCAAGAGCAGAAAGCCTAGCAGATAAGGCTCTAATGAGACCGTGGAGAGCCTCATTTTCAGACTCCAGACACCCGCATCTGGTCCTTAAGATGTCAATCTCCCGCCGGAATTCCACAGGCAAGATCCCAACAGTACTTGGTGCACTCATCGTACGCGTTGCGTCACATACACCACCATCGCGGGTGATGCATTCACCGCACACCCAATCGAGCTTTCCCTCCTCATGCTTCTGAATATCCTCCTTCATTAGCGGCGGGTCGATGCAGGCTCCATGAAACCATCTCTCGCATCCACCTCCGCACTTTAAACCGGGGAAAAATTTGGTTGAAATGCGTTTCTTGCACATGTGGCAAACGCTGGGACAATCCCTCGTGGCAGGCATTGAGTGCGTGTAATTCCTCGATGCAGCACTGTAATCTCTCGATGAGTGAACAAAAGCTCACCAATACTGCCACAGAGGTGGGAGATGAAAGCTCCAGAAATAATGACGTCACAGGAGGAATGGCGACTTCGCAACCTCAGTGCCACAAAAGAAACCACCAAAACTGAACAATTCGGGGCCAAGATGCCGCAATTGTCTCCACCAAGGAACGCACCGTGTCTATCGGAATAGTTCGTACTAATTTTTATGCACAGGCGGCAGATAAAACTAGCAAAATTTTACAATTTTATGCGCGTGAATAAAAGCACGTCCATGCGCAAAGAGTTCGCAAACCAGTTGTTTGCGATTTTGTCACAAGCCCACACTTGTTGTTCCAGGAGCTTTTCTGTGTACCATCCACCACCCTCACCATTTCCCAGAAAGGGAACGAAAAGTGCACAACACAACAAAGTGGGTGATAAATGTTGAGAAAATTTAACAATGGACGTTGTATTGAATTTTATTTTCCCATCTCCGTAGAATAGATTATTTTTTCTTTACAATTTTATCGTCAATTTAGGGCTGGAAAACTTTTTAAAATTCAGTAGGGACGCTTTAAGCTCTCTACAACTTCTTGTGAGCTTTTCATTTACATAGCGCGCTACAAGTGGCACTATTAACGTTTAAGAAGTCTCTGAAAAGTTTTGAAATTAGTTTTAAATTCATGGGAGCTTTGTTTTATGCAACTGCTAAATTGTTCTTGTTCTGGAAACCTAGCTAAACTTTCTAGAACTTTGAAAATATTTAAATATGCTTAAAAAATACTAACTAGTCGCTAGATTATTTTTTTGAATGGTTTGAAAAATAATAATAATAAATAATTTTTATTTAAGACAAGTTAAAAGTTTTCCTTCCATTATTATTTTATTTTATTTTTAACCAAAAATTATATATTTTTTTCATTGCAGACAGCCCACACTGGAGGCTGTCTTGAAAAAAGAATTAATTAATCTATTTCCTTCTGCTTTCGCACCTGTACATTCTATTTAATCTTCTAACATCTCCTTTACTTAATGTTCCCAAATTCGGTTTATGTCCCGGTTCATGAACCATGATCGTCGGAAGACCATTCTTTGAAAATTCCTTCCAGGTCCAGTGCATCACGCTGTCGTAATCGTAATTTGTACGGAACATTCTAAAGTGATATGTGGGCATTTTCGTAAATAGCCCACGCGCTCTATCAAGTATATTTTGCCATACGATTGTTACGTAGCGTTCTCTCTGGGGATGATTTATCATATCTTCCAATCCGGCAGTTTTAAGTAATAGGCTAAGAATTGTTCTAATATCCTTTGTACACGGTATACCAGAAGGGTTTAACCTTTTCTTTGCATCTGGATTGATATTTATTGTGTTTGGAATGTAGTATGAGATGCAATTGAATCTTGTATCTCTCTATAAGTAAATTAATTTTTTTTTATCAAAAACTTAGTAATGAAGTAGGTAATAGACATAGGGAACTTACTGTAATACTCAGGAATTGTTTGGCGGTTTTGTCCTTTAAATCCCTAAATTTTAGACAAGTTTTCGCTTGAATTCGTTCCATTTGAGATTTTATAAGAAATTTTTCTTTTGGCGTGAAAGTTTTTGCCATTTTATAGTATATCATTCCCTTAGGCCATCGGACTCCGACTTTTTCATAAGGGTTTATAAATCCATAATCATGATGATTATTATGTGCAATTTCTGTGGCAGTTTCATTTGAATCTTCGAAGTCATTCTGGTACATCCAATCTCCGTAATCTTGAAAGGGAAACTCTAAGTATTTTATAAGAAAGTGAGAAGGATTTTTTTCCTTACTTACCGTAGTAATTATAAGCTTTTGCAACAACCACTAAACGCACTAAAATAATTACAAAACTCAGAGAAATCATGATTGAACTGAAAATCTCTGTTACTTCTCATTTTTATACACGAATAACAAAGTTCTTATTTCCAGAACTAATTCAATTTTAAAAGCTTCACCGAGACAATTGATTTATTTGATGGTTTTCTCCATCACTTTATGCTTAAGTGATCTTTAAGAATTTTTTCTGAAGTTATTTCTGTATACTAATTTAATGAAAAATATAGGTAATATGATTCCTAAAATAAATTGTTCTTAAACATTCATAAAAAATTCAACACCCTGTGGGATTAGCTTCAAACACACAAAACCAATCAATAGATATCACCATTGTCTCTTAAAGATATATTAAGGAATGATTAATTGGTAAATGTCAATTGCGGAGAGATAGATCAGTGAATTGTCTATACTAAATCAGAAATTGAATATTTATGAGTGAATCGGATGAATCCTTATCAGTTGGCAGAATTAGTGACGCATCTGGTGCAAGAGCTTAATGAAAAATTTATTCAGTGGAAAATCAATTGGAAAAACCCACGAAGCACTTGTTGATGAATTTTCACATGTGCAACCCCATTTTCCCTTAAAACCACATCTTGATTCACGTGAGTATTAAAAAAAAAAGGAGAAGCATAAAATATATTTTGGGATTTGACATATCCTTCTGCAATATTTCCAAGTAGTTTCGTAAACATATTGGGGGATGCTACTCCACCCTTTATTTGAAAAATTTCCACCATGTGGGACGCAACCTTTTCCAGCTTCCCTATATGTATGTATGTATGAAGTAATTTATTATTCCACCTATTTATGCGGTTATAACTCACGGGGAAAATGTACAACCACTTGAGGCTCAATATCTCACCCTTCCCCGCTCCCCAAATGGACGCATTCCACCAGTTACTGATCTTCCCCTATTTTGGGGTCACTATCGATTTTCCACCCTCGCCAAGAGTCAAGTGAGTTTCCCAACAAGTGTCTGCAGCACTTGTTATTGCGCCATTTGAGGCCACATACTCGAGATGGGGGTGGAACTACCCTTCGCAACCCTCTCTCCCACCCCTGTAGTCCTATGAAATATGCATTTGAGAATCCCAGGGAAAATTTGCTCGTTTTGATGGAGAACTTCAGCCTTCTAATTGAGCCCCAGATTGAGGTTTGACTGCCCGTTCGTTGCGGTGAAATGATGAGAAACTAGTCAATCAATCTTTTGATAAATGATAGGGTAATACTACATACTTCCGATGTATGTAGGTATTAATTTGCAAACCAAAGTTTCACTGCATAATCTGACGAGAAAGAAATTGGATAGATCTCTGATTGAAGTGACCTAAATAGCAGACGATATGTTGAGACGAATTGCTAATTTTCTGGGTTAATCAAATGAATTTTTTTATGTTAAAATAATAATTTATGGTAAGTTCTTCCCCAAAAAAATAATATTTTGATCCAAAATAAATTTTTCTGTTTAAGTATTTTCTAGATTCTCTAAATTGGCTCAGGATACATGAACGGGTTTTGGTGAGAAGTTATAAAAAAAGCTAAAAGGATGCAAAAAGAGCAAAAGAAGGGAAAATGTGTGAAAAAGCAGCAAAGAATCCTCCCAAGTGGATGGGTTTTTTTCACAGCTCCTCTGGGAAGTGGGAGACAAGGAGGAGCTTTATTTAGCAGGAAGCAGGATGTATCAGCAGATTTTTTGATTGATTGCAACATCTAAAGAACCCCCTTAGGGACTTGTTGCATTGTATGGAATGTTGCCTGTGTGCCAGAGGAAATTCGATTGATTCCTAAAGGCATCATATCCACAGGCTGCGCTTCGAAGTATCATACTTGGGAGGTTCTTGAAAGTGGAAACTTCACTTCATAAATTTCTTATTATTCTCCCCGGCCCCTCCCACACAGACAACTCGTGTTTTTGATGAGGGGTTACATGGTGTGAAAAATTTTGCGTATTTCACCGAGCAAAACAGCAAATTGTACCCTTAATGGGTTTGTTTGTTTCGCATGGAAAAGCTTCGGTGAAAGCTCATTTATGGCAGGAATGTTTGAAAAATTCAAATAAGGTCGGGTGGGGGTAGGTTATGTGCTCATCGTGCTCATATAGAATGGTAGAAATGGGCTAAATTAGGGGAATGGGGGGTGGTGCAGATGGAAAACCATCCGATTAATAATGAAGCAATTGAATTTCCCCCTCCATCCAATGGAGGCCACAATTGAAAGCAATGGCCCGGATAGGAGCTGAAATGATGGGTCGAAATGGCAAAAAAGCTCCCTTGCTCCCTCGCTCCATCGAGCGAAATCATTAATCCCTAAAAAAAACCTTTTCGCTCGATGGAGTTGGAAAATTGATAGAAACGGAATGAAAAGTGAAAAGTCAAACATAGCCGTTTCCGTGTAGGGGGATATTGTATTTTTTCCAACTCGGGGTGTGGGGGTGTGTAAATTATCCCCATCATAACCTTTGTGTCGTGTGTATATATGTGAAATTGAGCTTTTTCCCCTTAACAGGAAGATGATTAAAAAGCTCCCGCGCGAAGGGAAAAATCCAGAGAGACGTGCCTTTGGGCTGTAATTGCTTCCCATATTGGGAGGAGGCTTTTTGGGAAAATTGCTCCCCGAAATATTATGTGTACATATAGATTCTCAAATATTCGCCTCAAGGGCGAGGGTTGGGGAAATTTAATTAATTTTCATAACCCAACCAGTCACCACATCATATGGAAATGTGCGAGGAGAGATTTAATCCATTATTCCAATCTCTCGCCCCCCTTCGGTGCCTTTTCTCTATTAATTTCTCAATTGCCGCACGTCTCTTTGGCGGCCCTCTAAGTGGTGTGCTTGTACAAAGCACAGGGATTGTAATGGATAGGCGTGATCATGGAAAAGCTGCCACATATCTCCCTCAAGACAATAATCTCATGCGGCGGAAATTTCCTCCCACACAGCATTTTATCCATTCGCACTCATTTATTTATTTATGGGCAGCATCTTTGGCTATACTTCTTCAACTCAATTGCCCCTCGAGTAGCCGACAAGAAGCTGTTAAATTGCTCAATGAATCGTGCTGAATCAAGTGATTGTATGAATGAGTTTTGCTTTAGGCTTCATTTTTGGTTCTAAAAAGTCAGAGGAATTTTCATTTCATTTATTTAAATGAGTTTAGTTTTAAAAAAATATAAAAAAAAACTTTAAGAAAATAATTTAAATTAAATTGAATAAAAAATCAAGGTAAATTCTACCTCAGATAAACAATTTGTGTAACCTTCAAAATCACATCTCATTTCTGCAGAAACCTTAAGGCCATCGCGGAGGCCCAAAAAATGCTTCTCATTCCGTAATTGAGTTGAAGATTTCACTGGAATTTTTTTTTCATCTTCCACAGCAAATTCATTTAGATTTAATATTCATTCTTCGTCTCTTTCGCAGAGACTCCAAATGATGCTGGGGTAAGATTTAACCCAAAAAGACATCAAGAAGAAGCGCGCTTCATTGCTGCGTCATGAGAAAAAATAAGAATTCTCTCAAGGTTCAGAGGGAAAATGTTTTTTCATTCAATTATACAAAATTTGTGTCAGACACAGTGGATGTATACAATAAAAAAAGGGGGGAGATGCTGCTTATTTTATAGCCGCCACACGCTAGAAACTGCGAAATGAGCAACTTCCAGAAGGATGGAAAATACACGCGGGGGTGGTGATGGTACAGAAGTGGGTCAACAAGGGTTAGAATAGACTTTTATGGGTGCTAATGAAAGAATAAAAAATGTACTGGTAAGCTGACCAAGCTTACGGGAGCTGTGTTTCTTTCAGTGTACCAATTTTGTGAGAGCAAACTAGAACGCGAATTAATTTAAATACGCGCAAAGTCGGGAAAAGTTGAAAAGTCATACCCTAAGAAATGTTTGGAAGGCCATATCTCGAGAACGGATCCATAGATTTTCATAAATTTTTTTTTGTTTGAAAGGTCTTGAAGTCAGCTATAACATATCGAAAAATGAAAAAAATTTATGTCGCCATTTTCGAAAAATTCGAGTTCGAAATTTTCGAAAACTTTGTTTTTGACTTTAGCGCCTCTTGCGGTCATTTTTCGAAATTGCAATGTTCTAGACATTTGTAGGGCTTCACGAAACCTTTCATTTGCGCTTGAGTTGATCAAGATCGGACTTGTAGAACCCGAGATATGACATGCCAACTTTGGAAGGCTATATCTCGAGAACGGATCCATAGATTTTCTTCATTTTTGGCATGGAGCTAGATAATATAGTCAGCTACAACATATCAAAAAATAAAAAAAATTTATGTCGTCGTTTTCGAGATATTCATCGAAAACTCATCGAAAATTTTTTTTTTGATTTTTGGCCCCCTAGCGGTCACTTTTGAAACTTCGGATGTTCTAGAGAGTTGTAGGGTTTGTTGAGATCTTTCATTTGACCCCGGGTTGATCAAAATCGGTCGAGCCGTTTTCGAGTTATGGTCGATTTTCGATGAAAAATTGTGGCGGCCATATTGACTAAACGGCTTGACCGATTTTCGAAAATGAGGTATCGTTGGAAAACTCTTGATGGCCCCTACAACATATCAAAATTTCAGCCCTCTAGCTATAATAGCGGCTGAGATATAGTGAAAACAATATTTTGAGGTTATTCAAAATGGCGGACGCGGGGGTGGGGGGTAAAATTTGACATCATAATCGGATGTCTTCCAGTCGATATTTAAACTTTGCCGTTTACCGCAAGTCTCTATCTATTACCGTTCTCTTGCAATTTAGCTTTGTACTACGGCCGGCCGGCCGGCCGGCCGGCCGGAAAAAAAATTTTTTTGGCGCATACGTTTTTTGGAATGTGGGGACCCTAATTCGTGCTCATCCCAAGTTTGAACCCGATCTGACGACTTTCGATTTTGCTCGGTACACAAAAGCTGTGTCTGAAAGAAACACAGCTAAAACTTTCTGCCACTCACAACTCAACACTCATGGCAGGAAGCACAAGATATCAATTTCAAGTTCATCTCTGAGTGTCATCTTCATAGTAAAGGGAATAACTTTTTTTATGGATCTTTTGTGACCTTTTGGGTGATGATTTATTTCTCGCAAAGGGTAGTGGTGAGGGTGAACTCGATAACTTACAAAAAGAAGCTTATACGTATATAGTTTCTTCTAGGAAAATTGATAGAATTTTTTTTCTTGCTGAAAGTTTTCTATTTCAAATGGTTTCAAAATTCAATAACTGCCAAATTTGTTGGGGTTTGAATTTACTTGAGAAATTCCCTTTAATTTTAATTACTTTATTTATCCTCCCTTTAGCAATCTACGTGATATATGAAAGACTTTGTTCATCAAATGAAAGTGGGGGAGGAAAAAGCACCCCCTATCGTATCTCAAAATATGACAAAATATTGATTTTGCTTCCGGTATCCCCGTATTGAGTGATGGGATTAATCTCTCTACCTTTAGCCATCACTGCATAGAGCAACTATTTTAATGAGAATTAATTGGTATTAGCCTCCTAGAATTTCATTTGAACCTCCAAGGCATCCTACCTAGCTATAAAGACCTCCACACAATCAATTTAAATTGATTGGTGCACCTTGCAACGCCCTAATTACCCCTCATGTGAAAATCTCATACATTACATCATAAATTCATCCTTAATAAAAAAAAAAACATTTCTCTCTAAAAACTTCCTCACACCCGCATAGAGCTATCACATTACATTTGAGAGATGGCTGAAGGAAAAAAAGAAGAAGCACAAAAAACATTCCTTTTGGGCATGGAAGGAAATGCCAAGAAAAAGTCCAAAATGTGTAAATTTTGTGATTGTTGGAAGACACAGGGCGGAAAAAGTCATTGATGTGTAAAATTGGGTGACTTTGAGGCGCCAATAAACGATGTGGGTCAACTTTGAGCTCAATCCTCGTAATATTACGAAAGTCACAAAATTCCACCTCCCCCATCGTCCGGAAGCTCAGCTCTCTCTCTTTCTCTCTGTGTGTGGAGTAAACCCAAACGAGACCCCATATAAATTGCTAGATCAGGGCGAGATGGCAAAAATCACGAAAATCTCTCAAGCGAGACGATCAAATTAACAATTTGAGGCTAATATTTTGTCTTGTACGTCATCTTTTGGGGATCTCCCATGTGTGAGGTGTCTATGCCGGAAGCTCTTTTTTTGGAGCGAGAAAGAAAAAAGGGAGAAAAGTGTGTGGAAAATGTATTACAAGATGCTCCATACAATATTTAAGAGTGCCTTCGTTCTTTCTATCCCATACCCCCATCAGAATCCCCAAGGCATCTTCCCAGGCTTTTGTGGTCACATAAGGGTCGATATACCCCACTTTAGCCTTTTCTGCTACCCACTGCGCCTTAAAGTTTACCATTGTGTTGAGTTGCAATGGCTGTATAGATAAAGGATTTAACAAGAAAAAAATATTTAAAAATGTTTCAAATTAAATTGAAAAATTAAATCAATTTTATTTTAAACATTGAAAAGATTAAAAATAAATTAACAAGTTTTTTATACAACCTCATAATTAACAAAAGATAAATCAATGGACAAAATATCGGAAAATCAGTAAAGGTCATTTTCCATAATTTTAAAAATTAATTTTCCTTTCACCCAGATTTGAAAAAAATCCCAAAATGTTAATTTTATCTATAGAGTGGCGCATAAGTTAATGCATGATTTAAGGCTGCTTTACATGCAAAATCATGCATTAACTTATGCTCCACCTAGTATATCCTCTTACTCTATTATTTTTCTTTTAATTTTTTCATCTCAGCTCTGTCGGTCTGCTGACTTTGGCAGGCATAAAGAGCTCAATGTATCAGTGTTGTTGGAGAGCACTGGTGGAGGAGAGGGGACTCCACGCTCTCCAGAGGAGTTGGAATTGAAAAATATTCTCGACGGATGTGTGGAAACGTGTCCCAAAAGGAAAATGTTGCCGTAATTGAGTTTGGAGCACATTCCTCAAGCCTCTTGGACATACCCCTACCACCACCCTCATCATCCCGCTCCTAAATCCATTGGAAATTAAATTCTTCCTCCCGCAAAATCCATCCGGGATGCTTTTTCCCTCTGAAAGGGTGCAGTGGCTGCATCTTGCAGAGTGCAGTGGTTTTATTGGCGGGATGAGGGTTGGAAAATAGGAGGGTGGTTAGCAGATTCAATTGACGTCAATTGCCAACATCACACGACGACGTCTCTCCGTGTATGGTGGATGGGATCAAATAGAAAAGCACAAAACCTTAGGCGGATTATTTTCATTCAATTACAGAGCTACATCGTGGGTGGGAGAGAAACGAATACATACTACATATACGGGATAAAGCTCACTCCACCCTCAACGGCGGAAAAAATCAACTCCATGACAAAAAAATTCTGTGCCTCTCTGTAGGAAAGAATGTAGCTGATGTAACTGATAAAATGCTCACTGAATAATCCACCCACTTTATTTCCACTTCCTTATAGCACAATTGCGCTCAAATTGTGCTCATAAAGATTGCAAAAATGCACGAAAGTTTTGTGAAAATGGGAGAACAAAAAAAAATACCCCTAAAACATTAAATTCAATTTGCGGTAATACACAATCAGTGGAGAACACAATTATTTCCAAGCCCGAAAGAAAAAGAAATTAATTTAAGTGTGGGAACGTAGAAGCAAAAGAAGGGGTTGAATTTCAGGTTTTCACGGCGCCGAGTTGTAAAGAAATTGAGAAATTAAGTGAAGAAGTATCGCATGTTAGCGTCTAATATTTCCACTTTTATTGTTTAATCTCCATTTTGAGAAAATTTCTACGAATCTCCTTCATGAATTAGTAAAGCAATCTTCGCGAAGGACCTGCGAAGCACAAGAGGGGTGGTAAAGAAAAAGAATAAGAGCTATTGAATTAAGTATGGGGGTCGGTGTGAGATAAGGGTCTCTCTCTCTGTGAATTTGTAAAACAAATAGTGTGGGTGGGTGTATTTATGAGTATATTGTGGAGGAATTTCACTTGAATTCCTTCGAGAGTATTTGACTTTCTCAATGGGATCCACGCAGGGTGGTCTTTTTGGGGATTTTCCTTCTGAAAATATTATTTTCTTTCTTTAAAAAAAATCCTTATTTGTATTTACCCGAAAAAGCTCCAAAAAAGGATTCTCAAAAGACGAAAAATTCTATTAAAAATTCATGTAGCACATCTGAAAGACAATTAGAAGCAGCAGAAGAAATTAGATAATTTAATTAATACGTGGTGAATTTAATAAAAATATTTTTAAAAAAAATTATAATTAGAGAAGAGAAAAATATTAAAAGAAAGAAATTCAATAAAAAAAATTCCATTTTTTGATTTTATTAAACTCAAACAAAGGTCAAAAAAGAGCACAAGCTTCATACCGATAATTAAAAATAAAAACTAATTGAAAAAGTCACTTTCGTTGTAAGTTGGTAAAGCCAAAATTGCAAATTCTTCTATAAATAAATATACTTCAATGGAATTTTGTATTAATATGTGATAAAAGCTCCACTTCCTGAAAACCACAAGGAGCTTATTAGTAACCGCGGAAAATTGCTCAAATTCACCCCTTTACGTTGGAGTAGCAAGTTGTGAAAGGAAACTTGAAAGTTTTCCCTCTCAAGCTCACACCAACTTTCACGCCGTGCCGACGGGCTTTTAAGCGCGTGGGAGCTTTTCTCTCACTCTGTCCTATACACTCGAGGTCACCCACATGTACATATGTATGTAGGTCAAAGGGGTCGTACAGAGGTCACTGCAGTACCTTCAGAGAAGTGATTTGGGCGCAACATGAATGATCGAATGCGAAATGCCTTTGCTGTGTACGTGCATGGTGATTGATGGATTGTCCCGCATATACTGAGAGAGAAACATGACAAATTATCCGGGCACATCTGGTGCCAGGAGGATGTTCTGCTTCCGGGGAAATTGATCGGGAAACCCTCTGGTTACTTGTTGAGCGAACACATGACCCCCAACACAGAATTTTCCTCTCTCCCAACGCTTTAATGGCCCCCACACGGCCTCCCCCAGGCTGCACCAAATGTATGT
The DNA here is from genome assembly GCF_024334085.1 of Lutzomyia longipalpis. Taxonomy (NCBI): domain Eukaryota; kingdom Metazoa; phylum Arthropoda; class Insecta; order Diptera; family Psychodidae; genus Lutzomyia; species Lutzomyia longipalpis. The sequence continues at coordinate 48,820,036 of NC_074707.1, forward strand.
CAATGCCTTTAAATTCTCATTACAAACCTCAGCTCCATGTCGCAATTTTGATAATATCTCTCTCGCCGCCAAGAGCACATTTCACTATCGCCCATGAGGGAAAACATTCACGCCATTGCGTGCGTGCAATTTGGTTGCCATTAAAAACGATAATGGCACCATTTTTCTCCAACTGCCCCGCACTAGCCGGTTGTGCTTTTTTGATGAAAGGGCAATGTGGCTGCAATTATCACTTACAGCAATCGTTAATCACGTGAATTACAAACATACATACTACGTAGGTAGTTTTATTGCAAAAAACTGTGTCAATAAATTTTTACAAGTGAAAAAATTGACTTGCAAACAAACCAAATGGATGTTTTCGAGTAAATAAAAAAGGGAAATTATTCATAATTTAAATCAATTTGAGCTTTTGAGCTTTTTGCATTGTTGTTGGTGTTTTAATTATATATCTATATTATTCACCATTATTCGGAATAAAAATAAACTCACAAAATTTTCACCTAATAAACACCCATCGTAATTAACTAAAAACGGTTCTGGAAATAAAAATATAATCTCACAAAGTCTCTATGCCAAAGTTTAAAATAAATTTTCCTTTTAGCTTCTTTCACTCAAAACTTTTGAGGAAAATACGATTGAGAGCGTGGAAATTTTGTTCTTTGGTTTCAGGCAAAATTTTACCCCCTTTTGAATAGCAAAATTATTAATTCAACCACCCCCCGTCGAGAGAGATGAGAAAATATATATAAATGTGAAATATACATACAATTTAGATACAGGAAACATTTAATTAAAACAAAGCTCATGGCGTATAAAGAGCTCAATATAATGTAATTTTCAGCATTAGTGATAATACAGAGGGTGGGAAAATTCGTGAATTCACCACCCTCGCACCAATGTTGAAGGTTTAAATCTAAACAAAACCCACCTTTTGCTTTAAGAGGAATTCAAACAGAGGAGAGATAACAAAAAAATCCGGGTTTCGTTGCCATAAAATCGATATCAGGAGGGGATGTCGTCCTTGTCGTCCCAGTTTCATGGAATATTTTTTTTACTGAATATTTCATGAGAAAATGTACTTTTCTCCGGGTGTGCTTCCGTTGTCACACACGAAACACCCCTTGTTGCACAATGAGAGACACAATCTTCAAGAAAAAAATCTTCTTCGTACAAACTAATGTTTCAAAGCTCCCAATGGAAAAGCTTCAAGAATATTCGCTGCTTGAGCAATTAATTTTATTGAGCTAAATCTGAAGATTTTCTCGCGTCTTTGACTCAAATCTTGGGAGAAACTATTGCAATCTTTTCTGTAAAAAAAAAACTCCCTTTAACCATTCTTTGGTCTGATGATAAAAACTCAAGTGAAAACTGCGGGATCTTTTGTGATTCTCTCTCATTAAAAATAATTTCCCCGGAAGCAACGTCTGCCTGTGTCAACAAAGAAAAAAAGGAAGTCTGAGGAAAGATGCTTCCTTGTAAAATAACAAATCTTAATTATACGGGGGGGGGGGGTCCTTGCTTGAATTGTTCCCGGTTTCAAAGCAGGAGGTGGTTGATGTGCTGTGCACCCACAAAAGCTTCCCAGAAATGCTCTGAGAATAAAAAATATATAATTTTTTAAAATACGGATTCTTTTCATTCTTTTCTTTAAGATGAGGGAGAATTTTTTCATATAAGAAGATTGTGTTTTATAGTGTTTTGTTGAGACTTTCTTATGAAATATTTTGGAGGCTTTTGTTCCTCCAAATAAGCAATGGAGAAAAATATTTTTGAAATTAATTAAAATCTTCCAAAAAAAATTGAAATATTTCGAATATTAAAATTTTTTGATTTTATTTCTTAATATTTTCATCCTTAAAATGAATAAGAAAGAAAGGAACCACCCTTAAAATAAATAAACTCAAAATTACTCCAAAATAAAAGGATTATTCCCCTCCAATATCACGGTGGGTGAGCTTTACAAAAGGGAAATTCATATTAAAATATAACCAACAAAGGAAAACAATCTTCCCTGGGAGTTGGAAAGGAATTTCAATTGATTCCCCATACCGGAGAAAGCTCCTTTTCACAAATTATGACACTGCATTATTCATGCTCACAACAATTTGTGATGCGGGGGATGTAATGGAATATCGGAGACAGAATACCCTTCAAAAAATCTCTTTAGCATAACAGATCACCTTCTATTGTGCATGAAAGTCATGGGTAGAAGAAAAATCAATTTGATGTATCAAATGTGATATTCAAAAGGGAATGAGTGGATTTATCCCCCTGAGGGTACAATGTGAGAGCTTTTTTCTTCCAAGAATCCTGAAGAATCTTATGTCAAAAAGTCCTTCTCAGAAAATTTAGATGACTCTCAACAAGTGGGTGCAGCTCTTTATATAGATAAATATATATTTTTATACTCCCACAGAGGCTTTTCTCTTCCTCTCCCACCTGCTACACCGGAAATTCTTCTCAACACCCTCCTGGAAAAAAATCCCCGTGAGAGAATTTTGATAGAATTTAATGGGAAAATTGGGAAAATTAAATATTTGCCAAAGGAATGAATTAGGAGGTTAACACTCTTGGTGCCAATTTAGAGGGGTGATTATTTTCAGCAATTTTCCGTACATAATTAAGAAGTTCATTCAAAACTCTGTTGGCAATGTGAGTGGCAATGAGCACAGTTCCTGGTAAAGTTGTCCTCTTTTTTGTACACAACGGAAAAACTTTTCCTTGCAATGTGGAATTTGAGATAAATTGGAAATTAATGATCCGCTGCGGTGTTAACAATTTGCAGCAACACAAATATCAATTTAGCTGATAAATGCTTCATCGATAGTCAGCATATAGTAGAGAGAGAGATAACATAATTTACTGCTATTAATTTTCACTTAATTGTTTTCGTTCAACATGAATTAATGCTCTAATTAATGCACCTGCATTGCTCTATACTAATACAGATCAGTTTGAAATTAATGTGAAAGATTTTAATGAAAGAGCTTTCGAAGGGAAGCTTTTAATTAGTCGAATTTGATTAATTTCTTTTTATATTAGTTTGAGTATTTAAATTTAGAAGAGACTTAAGCTTCTTTGAACTTTTCTTATATAGAATTAATAGCTTGAGAGCCATACTCATAAACATTATTTTACAATTAAGAATTAACCAAATTTTTTTTAGTTCAATCTACGAATTTTCTTTTAAGTAAAATTCTTTTAATTTTTTCTCATTCACTTCTAATTTGTAAAATATTCTTTAAAAGAATTAAATAGAAAATAAAGAAAATTTCCCAGCATGAGCCAGCAAAAAGCTTATCAAATTGGCATTGAAAAAAAAACATTCAAAAGCATATTTTCAATTCCCAAAAACAGAGCTTTTTTTATTTAAAAGCTCGTTATTCATTTCATTGCACGGTCGAAATGGTGAATAGAAATTTTTATCACTTCTCCATTGACACACGATGATGGGAATATCTCTGCTTGAGCACATCAAAATGGTATTTCAATGGATACGGTGGGGGGAGGGTTGAATTGGTTCGAGAGGGTGAGAAATTGCTGTTTTTTTGTCAGTGCGACAACAGCCCCCCAAATGATTACATTTAGAACAGGATATGACAGTGTTTATGTGTATTTATTGAATATTTCTCCAAACGGAGTAACTCCCACCCCCGCAACACGCATCGGGGGGTGATGCGTAATTTGAATAAATCAAGAAAGTTATTTTCACAGTCGGGGTGAATTTTTTTCTTCCATCTCACATCCCCATTTTCCCATAAAAGTATCATTATAAGCTTTCTTTCTATTGGAATTCAAATGCCATTTTATATGCCACTCTCGGGGTGTGGAGTGTTGTCTGTTACATTCCGGTTTGGATGTTATGCTACGTTTATGCTATATATGCCAGGAAAGCCCCAGGGGGACAATTTTATTTGAAGGCGAATACCCATTCGGAGGTTGATCGTTCGGTAAATTGAGTTTATGCGTGATGGGGGCATAACTCTTTAGAACAAGCACATCCCCATATAAAATGTGCTTCAGCACAGGCCGAAAAGTCCAAATAGTTCAAGTGGAAAATGCGTGGGTGAAAAATCAAATGTAGGAGAAAGTTCCCACCCACATCACACAGAAAGGTGAAGTAATAATTTTGTGTGAAAATTGGAGTGGAAGGCGCATTATAGGTGGGCAAAAGTCTCTCCGCAACAAAAGTCTTGATCCCTCAGAAAGCACCTTCGGGGCATTTAAATAGTGCCTCCATCCCACACGAGCTCCTCCCAAAAGCTCTTCTTCTTTTTTCGTTTTGTCCTCCTCAACCCGCAAAAATTTTGCACAAATATTGAAATTTTCAACAAGAAGATGCAAAAGTATGGCAAAAATAATTCTTTGAAAAGTCTTGTGTACAAATTTTTCCTTAACTTGTTAACAGAGCGCATTCTGAGCCTCGAGGGTTTCTGTGGCATTAAGTTTTGTAGTGCTTGCTTCCACCTACGCTCTCGCATGATGCTCGTTAGATTGGTTTTTATTCTACGCCCCGCATCCACATGAGCACAGTACAGAACCAATACATGAGAAGAGAAACTTTATTGTTTGTTGAGAATTTTACAAATTTAACGGGTAGTAAAGTTTATGTTTTATGTAATGCCCCACATACCTGCGAAAGCTTCGAGTTTTCCCCAAAAAATTTCTTATAGTCTCTCTCTCTCTCCTTTAGCAGATCTATATTGATTTTTTTTCATTTTCGCAATAAAAGTTTCAATAATATTGAAACTTTAAACAAAAGACTTTTTTCTGAGCTGATTTCAATTTTTTAAAAGCTGTGAAAGCTTATAGTTGCAATAATTTTAATTAATTTAAAATTACTGTAATAAATAAATTATGAAAAGGCGTGTTTACTGAATGAAATTATTCGGATCTTCGGAAATATTCGGAATATTCGTTAATACTTGGATGATGTGTCAAAGAAATCAAAATATTGATTTTTACTCTCTAAATGCCTCAGATTGAGAAATAGAAGCCTAAAAAAATATTTATTTCAAACCTCATAAGGACTAAATCCAACCCTAATAGTAATTTTACCCCTAATTATGCTAAATTCAATCCTAAACGAGATTAAATTGAAGCATAAAAATATTTTTAGGCCTAAAAAGGCAGAGATTGAGGAACAAACGCTTAAAAAATATATAATTTAGGCCTAGAAAAAAACAAAAAGTAGTAAATTCAAGCCAAAACTTGCTTAATTTAAGCCTAAATGTATTTGAATTTCAATCCTAAAAAGGCAATCTCTGATCTCAAAAACCTTTGAAAAATATTACACAATTAAAGTCTAAAAAAAGACTAAAATTGAAGCTTAAAAAGTAGTTAATTCAAGCCGATGAGTTGTAAATTCAAGCTAAAAAATATTTGACATTTATTTAAGCCGATATATATTTAATTTTCAGTCCCAAAACTTCAATGATCGAGGAACAAAACTTTTAAAAAAATAATTAAAGCCTAAAAAGAACTAAATTCAAACCAAAAGCAGTAAATTAATACTAAAAAGTAGTAAATTCAACCCAAAAAAGACCAAACGAAAAATTTCTAAATACGTTTTTGGATTTTTTTTTTGGTTTTTAACAAGAGATGTTCATGTGAAGTCAAATTCAGGTAATCGGAAATATTCGGATGATTCGCTTAAAAAACCAAAATATTCGCCAGATAAACACCTCTTGAATTATGATTTATATCCTCTTTATGGCTGAAAGTTTAAGTCGTTTTTTTATTTAAACCTTAAAAGCTTTTTTAAAGGAATACAACAAATATATTTTTTGAACTTGAATTTATTAGGGTTTAATTATTTTAAAATCTGGAAAAATTAGTTAAATGTTCAAAAGAAAATGAAGAGTCTTCGCCAACGGCCATACCATGCTGAACATACCGGTTCTCGTCCGATCACCGAAGTCAAGCAGCATCGGGCGCGGTTAGTACTTGGATGGGGGACCGCTTGGGAACACCGCGTGCCGTTGGCATTCCTTTTTGCGCCCCCAAATTCATTAAAAAATGTTTTTTTTTTTTTCAATTAAATATTGACTTTATTTGATCGATTCAACAGTTTCTCTTTTTTTTTAACAATTAAAATTTGGCATTAATTCGCAAGGGGGGGGAAGTCACGTGAAGACAGACTCACCATGTTTATGAAGACAAATCTCAACGGTGCTATATACAAGCAAGAGCCTCCGTTCAATTGCCTCGAAGTGCTCCTCAGTCAGAATTGGGTACATCAGGTCGTACTTTGTAAGATCCTCCAGCGTCTCGGTGAGACTTCCGCCGGAGAAGAGAGTCAATCGGTGCCAGGTGGATCGGCGGAGGATGCAGCACTGATACAGTGGCGCGAGGATGTCAATAAAATCCACACTGGGATTCCCAAAGCCCTTCCCATTGTCCATCAGCAGGACACGCTCATTGTGCGTCTCATAGTGATGCCGATCGCCATTCTGGATCAAGAAATCAAACACTGACGCATCAATTAGGTCCAGGAGGCGCGTCTCGGAGATTCTCTCCTTCACCACATCGCAGTAGTGCTCGTCTTCCTCCCACTGAGCCCGGACATTTTCCCGGTAAGTCCTCTGCCATGGAGATCGTTGCTTAGCTATGCGCCCTGGGATGAGAAGCAAGAGAGCCCCCTCCAGCTCATTTGTATCCTCCTCCCCGCATACAGCTTCCGTTTCACGGCAATAGAAGCACTTCCCGTAGACACAGTATTGGCTTTTATTGCGAACCTCCATGGTCTCCTTGAGCTCCCTGTCAGCCTTCCGGAAGATTTCTTTTAAATTAATCCTCCGTCCAACGGCAATGGGGGTCCAACGTAAATTTAGAATAGTTCCCAGGTAGAAGGCAACAACCTCCGCTGTATGACGATCCTTGCCCGAATAGACAGGCCCGGAGAAGACTACATCCTTATCGTACCATCTGGGCTTGAAGATGGTTACCTGGCCGCCTGTGAGGCGCAGCATTAGCTTCAACTGGGTTCCCTTTGGGCTATTTTTAGCCCTCACAATACCTTCCTGCTGTAGGGCTCTTATAACAGAGCCCAAACCATGCCCATAAGCTGGATAAATTTCATTGTCAACCACCCACTGAAATAACGAAGAATTTTTTTTTAATTATCTCAAAGATTTTTGGAAAATAAAAAGAAAACTTCTCACCTCTTTGGCCGTGTTCCAAACACTTGAAATATTTCCGTAAGACGTCGGTCGGAGGTTCTTCAGCAATTCCTTCCGGATGGCCAGGAACTTGGGATTCCTCGTGTTGTAATCCTCACCCAAATTGACCACATTTCGTCGTATTTCCTCCTCAAAATTCAACCTTTTGGGGGCTACCTTTCGGGGTTTGGTGTCCTTTCGGATTTGTTCATGAAGGCGCGAGAGGAAGTAAAAGTTGAGGGAGAAAATCAAGAGGAAGAGCCCTAAAAGTAGCCCGGCAATCACACAGAAACGTTTCCTTATCATCTGTTTTTCATTTGTGCGCAATTTTAATGATTTTATCAGGTGAAAAATGCAAATAAATACGCGACTTTCCCACAAACACTTCGCGCAAAACTAAAAGATAAACATCAAACAGCTGATGGGATATTTTTCATTGAGGTTATGTTCTTCCCGCCTACAGGGATATTTTTCTTGAGAAAGAAATTGATTTTTATTGCAAAAATCTTTTCAGAGAATTTCACAAATATGCTGGCTGTAGAAGAGCTTGAAACCCCTCCCGACGGTGTGATCATTCGTCCTGACGGGCAGGATCATGGGTCCTGCTGAGAAATCCGTAACTGGGAAACTCTTTGTGAAGTCCTCACTGCGACTCCCATCATTCAGCTTCTCACCGCACAATCTGATCCCATTCACGGCAATATAGTCATCAGCACAATTAAAGATCTCTGCACCAGCTTGCTTCGGAGGAATGATACTCTCACCATCTGCAAAGAGTGGAAAATTATTGTGATAAAATCATCTGTTTTTCTGCACCTCAATTTTCCCGCCATTTAACTCACTTTCATCGGTGTTCGTCAACTGAAATTCCTCCTCTGTATTATTGACGTTATTTGAGTAGGAAATTGTGCAGAATCCTGGATTCCGGCGGATGCAGATCACGTAATTCAAGTTATTCTGCCAAAGAGAGTCCAGAAAATCAAAGAAAGTCACACGTTCTCATAACCGTTACAATTTGAAATGTTTAGGGAAATTTTTTTTGACAGCTCCCAATTTGTTTTCATTTTCGCGTTTTTTTCAGGTGAGTTTCAGTGAAAGTTGTGAATAAAAGTGAAAATTCACGGTAAGTGCTCAATCTTTGTAGCTAATACTTTGTCCAGGAAGTAATCCATTAGATGAGGATTAGAAAGGGAGAATAAAATTGAGGGGATACTCACAAAATAGCTGGGATTTCGATGGGTAACAATTGTGGAGTTGTCCTCGTAGTTGAAGCTCTGGATGATTCCGGAGGATTCTGTGAAGTACTGCAGGCAATTCTGGGGTGCTAGGTTGTTCTTCAGTTGGGTAATACGTACACTGAATGCCCTGGCATCAGATACAGCCGATAGCATGGAGAGGAACATCATTCTGCTGGCTGAATCCGAAACATCGACGTACACTGAAAAGGCAGGAAAATTGAGGACTTTTCCGAGCATTTCCTCTGTCTCCAGCTGTCTTGTTTGTTTCTTACTGTGTTGCCCTGTGTTTATACCACAAATAATTGGGATGAAGCTGTTGAGATTATTCCCAGAGACGATAAATTGATCATCTGTGCAGGAACCATCGACAGGTGGACGAAGTTCGAAGAAGACAAACTCCAGCAAGACTTGCTGAACTCCCGGAAGGAGTTTCACAGACATCGTGCATGCTATTCTGTCATTGATGGGCTTGGGAAAGCCTGGATTTTCAAAGTAGCTAATTTCCCGTTCTGTTTTCCCGCCACAGCTCAGTTGAACTGCAAAAGAAAAGCCTTTAAGTGAATCTCTCGGAAGTTCCTGGCGTTTTGTGGTTCACCAACAGACACAGCACACCCCAAATCCACTGGCACAGTTGTCAATAGGCACTCCGCCCAATTGTTCGCATTCCACTTCATGGTAGCATGTTCCATTGAGTGTTTTCAGGAACTTTTTGGGGTTTGACGTTGAGCAGGGTTCATTGGGGAAGCGGACAATGTTGAAGAGATTGAGAAATCGTGTCCCTGGCTTGCTGATTAGCCCCTGCTGACCAGCTCCCTTAGCCTCACTGGCTCTATACGTGCGAAAGAGGCTTCCAAGCCGGGCCAGGATGTACTTGAAAATCTGTGTTAACCGCGATGAAGCTCTTCCCTCCGGATTCACTTCATTACTCTCCTCAAACTCTTCAACATCCTCAAAGACGTCCACTCGACGACGCACAGGCTCATACCGTAATCCATAGCGAGTCTTGTAATCCAATAAATACTCCCCTGAGCTATTCCCAACATCCTGTCGCGGGATTTTTGTCACAAAACCACTCTTCACTTCCCTCTTGAAGCCACTGGAGCTTCCCAAAAGTTCACAAAAAAGTATCACAATGAAAGCAATTTCCCCGTGAATTGGCATTGTCTGTGCAGTGTCGATCGCGGTGGCATCTTAACTGAATCTCCACGGAGGAATTTCGGTGGATTTAAAGACACACAGCTGGTGCAACGAAGCTGAAATTCTGGGACAAGATTCCACAGAACCAGAGATGCAAATCAAAGAAGAAATTGTCAAGCGTGAGAAGAAATGCAATTCCCAGGCTTTTCTCCGGTGCAATTTTCAATATTTTTCAGCTGAATTTCTTTGGAGTTTGTTTGTGTGGGGAATTAAGAAGAATTCAGGAGGTTTTGTTGAAAATATTTTGCCGAGGAAGGAAGCATCAACAAAAGATTGAATCTCTGGAATTCAAGGGGCTTCTAAATCGAATTCTGGATTTTTAGAATGGTCTAAAACTGACGGATAGAATGTAAAAGATCTTTAATTTCTCAAATAAAAATTTGATTTTAAACTTATTCTCTTTATTCAGTATCAAACGGTCTGTTTCGACGGATTTTAATAAATTTTTTAAACAGTTTTTAGTCTAAAGTCGATTGTTGTCTGATTTTAATAAATTCTTAGGTAGTCTTGCAACTAAAATCTAGTTTTGCTTTTTTTCCAAATTGGATCAAGACCAAAAAGCCTAATTTGTTCTAAATTAATTATTTTGGGACTTACAATATCAAATATGATCCAGTTTACATTACTTCTAAATCAGATAAGACGGATAAGAATGATTTTGTTAACTTCATTAGTTTGATGTCAAACTAATCTCTGATTTTGATCATTTTTAACTATATTGCTGTCTGATTTTACTCATTTCTAAGTTAGAAAGGACCAATTTTATTAATTTCTAATTCGGACAAGACTGTTTTTATTGAATTTTTAATTCAAAAGCCCAATTAGTTCTGATTTTAACAATTTCTGAGTTGGAATTTGCAATCTAATCTGGTTTTTTATCATTTCTATGTCAGACAAGACGAGTTTTGATAATTTCTGAATTTTATTCCAAATTATAATTCTGATTTTGATAATTTTTGACTTGAACTTTAAGCTAGACTCTTATTCTAGTCTGATTTTGATGAATTCTGACTTAAAAGTTTAATTTTATTCGTTTTTTTATGATTTCTTGTTTCAATCTTATTTTATTATTGAATAATTCAAAAATCCTTTAAAAAAATTAAAGATCAAAAAAATAAGTTTTAAGCTAAAATTTCAGAATTTCTACTCATTTCCTAGGACTTTCCAAGTAATTAATTTCTCCGTAAAAACAATTAATTTCCACAGTCATGCTAAAGAGAAAACAAATTAACTCCTTCGGATTTTTTTCTTTCCTATTTAAATTCATCCACAAGAACACATCACAAGACACTACAGTCTTATAGTAAATCCAATTTAGTCTAATGACTCCACTCAAGACCATCAACTTACGCGCGACGTTAATTTATTCTCTTGAAAAAGTGTCAAAGAGATATTCATCACACAGATTGAAGAAATAATTTCTTGAATTAAAAATTGTATTCCAAGCTTGGAGCAATGGGATCAGAGCAGTCGACACAGGGTCAGGGTGTTGCTGGTCCTCAGCAGGGTGGTGGTAGACGACATCCAGGCGATGCTCGGCTCTACAGAGGGAACACCATTGCTGTTCCCGATAGCGCAGCCAGCAATTCTAGTCAGATCGTCACGGAGGAAGCAGTGGCAGCTCACACAGACTCCCGGCCATCCTCACCACCCATCAGTGTCTGTTCAGACTCAGATCTTCCCTACATTTCCTACACAGATCGTCCCATTGGGGACTCCCCGAAGCTACGCAATAAAGGCGCGCAGGCACGTCTTACGCGAGCTAACACAAGCGGTGCCACGAGGAAGGTTTCCCTGCCAAGGAGCAAAATCCGACCCGGCTCCACAGCACACAATATTGTGGTCGTGAAGGCGGCCACGAAGGAGGGCGGAATTGACAAAGATCCCGACATCTTGAGACTCCAAGTAAGAATATTCTTTTTTTTTTCTTCTCTTTTATTCTTTTTTTTTCAAATTGTTTTGCATGTCTCGACTTCGCTAAAGTCACCCACCCACACCTCATGACAAAAAAAAAGACTAATTTGGGGTCATCGAAAAAATCAGCGGGCGATGGCACATTATTCTGCTTTTAACATTTGGATGATTTGCGTGCTTTCCGAGCTTTTTTTGTGTGTGAAGTTTCTTTTGATTTTTTTGGGAATTGATCTAATAAATTAGCTCAATGCTCTAGCAGCATTTGGAATTGTTCAAGAATACAAAACATAAATTCTCGAGGGGATTACAGCCTTGTGTGGGGACTTTAGTGGCTACCTTAATGGTGCTTTGAGAATCATGACTAATTAGCATTTTCCCGAAAGCTTGTGTCATTGTTTTTGGGTTGTTTTATGGAAGAAGAAAATTAATTTTTTAAGTTTAATTTTTGATTTTGAGAATATTTTTGAAGAATTTATAAAATTTAATTATTTGAATAAAAAATTTTTATTGCGTTGCTCAATATCTTCTGTTGTATGTCAGCCAGCAGCCTAATTGACTAAATGGATTCACTACTAAACCCGGCTTAAGTTTTTGAAGCTAGGCCTTAATTTTTTTAAACTAGGCCTAATTTTTTAAGCTTTTCATATTTTTTTTAGCTAGGCCTAAATTTTTTAAACTAGGCCTTAATTTTTTAAACTAGGCCTAATTTCTTAAGCTTTTCTTTTTTTAGGCTAGGCCGAAATTTTTTAAGCTAGGCCCTAATTCTTAAACTAGGCCTAATTTTTTTAAGCTAGGCCTTAATTTTTAAACTAGGTCTTAATTTTTTAACTAGGTCTAATTTTTTAAGCTTGTCTCAAGTATTTTAGACTAGCTTTTATTTCTTAACCCTTGGAATGCGGAGCGGGGTCGTTGAACGACCCCAGCGCTATATTTCGTGTTATATCTCCATAAATATAAAAGATACCATTCCCATCTTTTGGAAATAAGTTCTTTGGTTATCTGAGGAGGTTGTGTAAAAATTTCAGCTCAATCCGACTACCACAAGAAAAGTTATTAAGGAAAATGTAGAAGAAGGGAATTCAAAAATTGATGTAACGGCCATGCTGCGGAAAATTTTTTAGAATGAAGTTAGTCACATCATAAATCATATGGTTGAAGGGGGTTGAAGGGTTGTGTTTACTTTTTCACTTTACCTTCTCAGTGTCAGAATTATCGCGAATAAGTGACATAAACAACATAAAACATAATTAGAAGCATATAAATGTGCAAAACAATAAAGAATATTCGAGAAATATTGCCATTTATCACGGTGCGGGAAGTGAGGGGAATGTGGGGAAATAGTGAAAAAAATAGTGGTTGCGGTCAACTTCGTGGCAAATTTCTCACGAAGAAAGCGTGAAAAATGAGTGAAAAATGTTTTTCCCTAATATCTTCTTCTGCGTGTTTCCGGGTGGCGAATTTGTGATGCAAGGGGCAAGAGGACTATATAAGGAATCTATAGGCACTAACCCGACAACTCCAGGTTGTATAGTTTTGGAGAAAATTGGCCTTCTTTTTGGGGTCGTTCAACGACCCCACCTTCGCATTCTACGTAACTACCAAGGCCTCCGCATTCCAAAGGTTAAAGACAATTCTAAGACTTTTAGTCTAGACCTAACTTTTTTTTTAAACCAGGTCTAAGTTTAAGTTTTTTTTTTCAAAGTCAGGCTTTAGGTTAAGTCAGATTTAGTCAAACCTATTTTTTACTTATTTCTTTTGATTTATTTTGATCTTTAAACGTTAAACGCTTAATCTTGAAAAATTTAAACCAGCTCTAAAAAACTAAAGCCTAATCTTTAGAAAAATATGCCTAGCATAAGAAATGTTAAAATGAATTTAATGGTGAATTTCAACCAAGATTTAGAAATATTTCATGCTTAATCTCAAACTAAAGCATAAGATTAATTAAAATCCTTCAATTTTCTTTAGCAAATAAACGTTCTAATTATCTAATTTTCTTTTCTCACATTTTCTAGTTCCTTTACCATTTTCTAAGCTTTCAAAAACATTCTCAAAAAATTTGTAAAATGTCCTAAACTCTTCAAATTATTGATACTAACAAAAATAATTCATTTTCCTTAACCAATCTACCTGTCTTTAACCCCGTAATGCCCTGAAATAAATATTTCTTCCCAAAACATCTCAAATTCCGCTCCAAATAAAATCCGAAAACCTCCGCAAAACATTTGATGACCTCTGAAAAGCCAAATAAAATTAATTGCGCGTCTTCTTTAACACTGCATGAACTTTATATAAAATGATTTTTTATTCTTTCCAAAAAATAACTTTCAAAAAAAACTTTCAGTAATATTTTCTTCCATAAAAAAAATTGTTAAATTAGTCGTTATTCTTATAAAAGAAAAGTGTTTCTTGGCATGTTGTTTTCTGTGTGTAGAGTAAGTAGAGTAAATGTGGGACTCTCTTGTGCTACAAACAAACTAGTCTCACCCCTATTTAGCAATTAGTTGTTTTAGTGTCTTGTTTGATTGTAAATCACTGCTGTTGGTTTCATTTTTATATAAATGAGAAAATTATATATTGCTCATGGCTGTCAGATATCTGGAAGTCCAACACCCACACGAGCCACGGCTGTATCGCGAATACTCAGTGGTTTCCTCTCACTAGCATTTGCAGCTGTGGTTGTGTCATTGTAGAATGAGATACTCGACTTTAGATGCTGATGTGCCCTCAAACGTGCCTCATTTGGTGCTTCAATGGGCTTTGTGGTCTCCCTCACTGTGTTTGAGCGCTGAATAGGGCGTGATTTGGGCGCCGCAGGGGCTGGAGATGGTGATCGTGGGCGCTGGGGGGGCTCCCTGGGGGGCCTCTCGGTGTAATCTTCATCATCGGGAATGGCGTATTTGACGGTACGTCGTCGTGGTTCGGGTTCGCGGTAGAAAATCTCACGGGGTTGGTAGTAAAATCGATCAATGGGTCGTCGTACGATCACTGGCTCTTCGTCAAAGAGTTCAGGACGCATGTGGGGGTGTCTGTAGGTTGGTACAGCTGCTGGCACAATGCGATTTTCATAGAAATAATCCTCTTCAGGTCTCACTGCACGGGATTTTATTACACGCACTGGTGGTAGCTCGTCGTAGTCATAGCCATTCCGGTAGACAAACTCCTCGGGTTCCTGATCAATCTCAACACGTCGAGTTTTGAGGATTGGCTTAACTTTTGATTTAATTGGTTCGACTTTTGGCGTACTTTTGGGGGTAATTTTGAGATTTTGAACTTGCTTATTGAGCTTCCCAAGATCCAAATCAATGTCTTCGTCGTCCTTTAGTGTAAGATTCTCAACGGATTTGCTGATATTTTTCTTGGAAATGTTTGATTTTTTCGATATATCGTCATTTTTAATGGGAATTATGTGTTCCTTTGTGGATATTTTGGGCTTTTCCGAGGCATTTTGTTTGAAGGAAATTTTCCTCTCACTCCGAGGACTTTTGGGGGTATTTTCGGGTTTTTTCTCTTGAACTTTCTTCGGGGAAATGTTGAGCTTTGTTGGCTCATTGACGTAGTCGTAGAATTCAATTTTAGACGAGAGAGTTTGTCGTTTCTGATCTTGGAAGCCTTTATCAATTAAAGGACTTACAAGGGGAGGATCCTTGGTGGTGTCAACGTGATCGTAGAATTCAATGCGGGATTTCATGTGCTTCCTGAAGAGATCTTTTGGGGCAACGTCATCGGCTGCATTGTTGAGGTGTGTTGTGGTTGATGGTGTGCACGATTGTCGACGACGTGTTGCCAAAATTGTATCCCTGTGCGATGAATCACGCACAGATGGTGTATTAGATTCATCTGGCCAGTACAGATGGGATTCCTGACGATTGGGACCAGCACCATTCCTCGACATCATTTTATCCGTAAGTCCAGTGAAGAATTTTCCGTTGATCATCTTTCCAAATTCAACTTCCGCAGATTTTCACATTCAATTTTTTCTTTCCTTTTTTGTGCTTTATAAGAACAAAAGTATTTAACAAGTCACTTCTTTCTCCCCGAAACTAACGATTTGATCACACCACGATCGAACTAAAACTGCGGAGTGTTGAGCACAAAATTGCGGTCGATGGTAAATCCGATGTTGGAGAGTCCACACAATTTTCTCAATTTGGCAATGCACGCAAATAAAAAGAACAAGACGGAATGATATAATTTTTCCATTCATTGTTATTAAAGAGTGTAGAGGAGATATAGCCACAGAGCTCAGCCTACACACCACGAGGCGCTTGCCAAGGCATGTAAAGTAGCTAAATAGCCATCTATTTCACACACACGGGGCTTTCTTATGCTACGCGTACACCGCAGCTGGTGGAATTGAGTGCCAACCTTGATGCACTTCCCACTCTCTCACAGATATTTCAGCTTCTTCTCACACCAGGCTTGTTTACAAAAATTTGTACAACTAAATAATATTTATTTACTTCACATAAAAAAAAACATTCCAAAATCAGTTTTAAATAAAAATTTCAACCAATTTCACACACAAAACGATCCCATCTACCTTCACCAAGCTTTTACACCGAAACTCTTTGGCAAGTTCATTGCAATTGTAATATATTTCTCCGCTAAAGTGATTAAGAAGGTCGCCTGAAAAAGATACGATAAAGCTTTTTTTTTTAAAAGCAATTTTCCAATAAATTTTCATATCCTTCATTCAACGCCTCTAAAACACAAAAACTAACTCATCTAATTTGCAAGTAAATTACTAATTCAGCATCACATCAAATTTACCTCTCAATCGTGCTCTTGTATAAATGGAATTAATTTGGTGCGTGATTTTTATTCTTGTGCAATCGATTTGTTGCTTTATAATTGTGCTTCACCCTCGCACTTGCTTTTTCTGTCTTCTGCGGAGTTTCCTACATTTTAAATGCAATTTAGCATGGAAATATTCTTTATATGTATTATATGGTAAAGGAGATAGACGCAAAGCAAGGGGTTAACAGCTGATGGAACTAAGAATTTTGGTCAAATTCGTGCTTTTGGGTTTAACAATTTTCTATTTTGACCAAAGAAACTAAAGATATTTTTTTTTGGCTATCGAAATTAAAAATCTCTAAAAGGAAAGGTCTTTGTTCGAAGTAAAACGGTTAAGAAACTGACCTAGTTTATTAGACAAAGAAATATTCAAAGAATTAAAACAGTTTTGAAGATGAATTTAATTCAAAAGGTGAATATTATTAACCTAAATTGGCTAATAATTAACCAGAATTGATAAAAAAAATAAAATTTTCTTATCTAATTTCGGAATAATACGGTTTTGGTAATAAATTATTTAAAACATATGTATTTAAAAAGAAAACATTTGATATCCGGAAAAACTGTGATGGTCATGAAAAGTGAGCGTATATTTATAGAAGAAACTTATATGATATAAAAAAAAACAAATTAAGAAAATTGTATTAAAAACTTATATAGAAAATTAAATATACTTAAAGATTAATCAACTAATCTTAAATTGAGTTATTAAAGATGGCTAAGGCTTAAACATGACTAAAGCCGAATTAAAAGCAATTTAAATCCTTTAAAAAAAAGATTAAAATTAAAAAAATTAAAGAAAAATTGATCAAGAAAATTTAAAAAAAAATGAAAACCAGACTTTAGGCAATAATCATTAAATAAAAAAAAAAACAATTTAAAAACCAAAGCCATTAAACGGAATCAGAAGAATTTGAATAAATAAACCGTTTATTGACAATGAAAACTAAAAAAAAAATTGAGCTAAAAAAGTGAAATCTTAAAGCCAGAAAACTGGATTTTTTTTTAAAGTACCTAAACCAAAAGAAAATTCAAAAAATAATTTTAATAAAAAAGCTTAAAGTGTGAGAACTAAATCAGAAAACTGACAGCTGCAAAACCAAATATGAAATATGCTTTGAAATTGCGGAAAAAAATTATAAAAATAAATTGAAAAACTAGATTAGAAGAATTGAGTTTTAAATGTTTATTTAGAAAGAAAATTTAAATTGAAAAATTCAATCAATCAGATTTCAGCCTAATATTTCAGCCCTCAGTTTTACTCTATTTTTATGACCACAACTGTTTTCATTTTTAACTTCTTCTCGCCTTTACAAGATTTGCATTGAATTAAAATTCCATAAGCACAAACCACTTGCTTATTTATCATTTTATCTTTATTATGCTTTATGCAGTAGCAAATGTAATCTATCTCTAATGTTAAAGCTTATAGAGATCAATTGAATTTGACACGCAGTATTTGTGGACGAATGAGTGGGAATAAAATGAGAAAATCTTTCTTAGAGCATTCCTATGTTTCTGCCTGTGATGCGTGGCACACTGTCCTTGCCGGCTCATCGTGATCCGGAAGTTCTGGAGCGACTACAGCCGGTTCATCTGAACAACATGTGCCGGCGTGTCCAGGCGCACTATAGTGTGATGGCCAATCGCGTAGCGATCGATCAGGCTCAACTTACAGCCCAAGTTAAGGAGGTACTTTGAGCACACTCTTGTTGAGAATTTTCTTATAAACTTTCTACGATTATTTGTTGTGTATAGATTGATGGAGAAATCTCCAAAATGCACAGTGCCATGTGTGAGAGGCAGAAAATGTATGCCTCGTATGCAGAGCAATTTTCCAAGCTGCACAGCATTTCGCAACAGCTAAGCAGATGCAACGTGATTCTCAATGAAACCATTGCCAATGCGGAGGCGCTCAACAACTTCTTGGCAATTGATGATAGATTAGAGCCATTTGTGTGGACAACACACTAAATTTCTTTTTTTAAATAAATCTATTTTTTTTCTCGCTCACAAGAGATTCATCTCTTACACGTAAAAAAAACAAAAATTGTGCTTTAAATAACAAGAGAAAAACAAAATGTTAGGAGAAAAAAAGAATTTAATTTATTAACTTTCAATTGGCTAAATGCTATAAATAGTTTCGTACAAATTACTTGGAAAAGACGCTAATTTGTTATGTGATTGAAATAAAATGTAGTTTAATTTATTTAAAGGAGAGAGAGAGGGAGAAAGAGAGCGTGTGACAAACTTTTATCGACATTACTTCAAATGACAAATTACAAAAACTTACTATACTTAACTGAATTACTTCATTAATCGGTGCGCGCGCGGTGCAATAAAAGGAAAATTCTCGACGTATCAAGCGCGGAAATGCAACGCAATGGATCTCTTTGCAAGTTGCCACAACACTAGGCGACACACATTCAGTGTTTTTTAATGTCTTTCTCTCCTACTATCATTATAAATAATAAAATAAAATCACTATGTCGATGGAGCAAATGAAAAAAAAAG
Source organism: Lutzomyia longipalpis (assembly GCF_024334085.1). Taxonomy (NCBI): domain Eukaryota; kingdom Metazoa; phylum Arthropoda; class Insecta; order Diptera; family Psychodidae; genus Lutzomyia; species Lutzomyia longipalpis. The sequence continues at coordinate 48,838,862 of NC_074707.1, forward strand.
GAAAAATAAACCAGTTGTCACATATCCAATTATAAAGACAAATATGTATAAAAACTTTCTACATAAAAGCATGTCAAAAATTAGATTGCAACATTTCAACATCTTCATTAAATGTTGGCGCATGCGAGGAGAATTAAATCCAATAGCTGCAGCGATCCAGATTCCTTTTGCCATTTTACCTCAATTTCAATTTATCATCAAAGAGCCACGGCGATGATTGCGAAATGCCCAACCGATTGCAATTTCTCGGAAAAATCATGGAAAAAGATGCAAAACAGAGAGAAAAAAGTTTTCACTCGTTTTTTTTTGTGAAAGCTTTATTTGAAAAACTCCATTACAATATTTCTTTTTCTTCTCACGAGTGTGTAAGACACACACCACATTTATTGCAATAGAAAAAAAAACTTAAGAAAGACTTAAATGCTTATAAAGAAGAAAAAAGTAAGAGAAAAGAGAAAAGAGGGGCACAAATTACCTACAATTTCGAGCAAAAGCTCAATCGAGTTTTCTTTCGATGAAATGGTGCTCCTAATTTCATCACGGCGCTCTGGTAACTGCTACAACTAAACTTCTTTATTTTAAAATTGATTCGTTTTTCTCAAGATTTTATTTTTTATCTAAATTGTGTCAAGATTTATTTACAAAAGATTTTTGTGGAAGTATCAAAAAAAAACTATTTTCTTAATGTTTTCATCAGAAGAAATGAAAAATGGGTTTTAAAATAAACTTAAACACCAAGAATACGAATCCCACCTGGAAGAAACGCTTGAGCCAGTAGAGTCTGAAAGAAAAATAAAATTTTGCATTAGAATTTATGTTTTATTCGTTTTTATAGACTTATTTTATTATTATTTAATTCGAAACGTCGCTGGAAAGCATAAAATTTATGTTTTTAAGGTAATTTCTGCCTATATATGAAAAGTTTCTTCACTAAAAAACTGAAGAGACGAAATCATAAAGTTTTCATATCAGATCGTTAATGTTTTTACTGATAAATTAGGTACAGACTGTTAAAAAAAATATCTTTTGTTGTTGTTTTATTGAAATTTTGCAAAGCTCTGGAAATGATTAAATTTTAATTTCAAGAAAGCTTCTTTGAGCTTTTTAAGGTAAGTTCAGCTTACAAGGGAACGTTATACATTTAATAGCTTGGATTGGCTTGAAATTTTCACCAAATATTCTTTACAATGTATAAAAATCCTGTGCCAATGGTTTTTTCCTACAACGCCCTAATTTAATAGTTATAATTAATTAAATTTTTCTATATAAAATTCACTTTGGGAGAGCAAAGTGCTCGAGAGAAATGCAAGAGAGAGAACTGCGTGCGCGTCTGTGTGAGTGAGTAGTGGTGAGCAGTTCATTGCCCGTGCGCTCACTACTTACCACTACTCACTCACACAGACGCGCACGCAGTTCTCTCTCTTACATTTCTCTCGAGCACTATGCTCTCCCAAAGTGAATTTTATATGGGAAAATTTAATTAATTATAACTATTAAACTAGGGCGCTGTAGGAAAAAACCCTTGGCACAGAGTTTTTATACATTGTAAAGAATATTTGGTGAAAATTTCAAGCCAATCCAAGCTATTAAATGTATAACGTTCCCTTGTTAGATAAAACAATTAAAGTCTTAGGCGAAATTAAATGGAAATTTTTTAGGATAATCATGAACTTCAATTTTAAACTCGTTTTTGCTCTTAAAAAATTCTTTAGTAAATTTTATGGTTTGAGCTGTTTTATGTTGAAATTAAACGGAAAATTAGCTTAAAATCTGATAAAGATCTACAAAAAAAAAGTTATTGAAATACTTTCTATTATTTTTTTAATTTTAAAATTAGATTAAAATTATTAGAAAATTTCCTTTTAAACATTTCCAAATGCAGCATAAATCCCATTGAAATTTTCCAAAAGTCTACAAACTCTTCAAACTTCCAAAGTTTTAAAAGAAGAAACTTCCTCAAAGCTTAATTTTTCTTCTAAACCAATAAAAAGGTTCTTAAAGATAATAAAAAAAAATGATTTTCTCACCGATTGAGTTTCTTCCGTGCCTTCTTCATGCTCTCAAGCCCATCTTTCAGGACAAACTGCCTAATTCCCAGCATGTAGGACTCCACGTATGAGTCCCAATCCATATTTGTCATGTCACAATTAAATTCCTCGCCGTCTTTTGCCTCCTTAACCGTTCGCATGAGTTGCCGGAAGTTGCCATTGTCGAAAATCCATTCGTGCATTGCGAAAAACTCCCCCGTATTGGCAGCAGCTTGGAATCTCTTTGCAATCTTCATCATGATGGGTTTTGAGCCCTGCACCCGCATGATGATGTCAAAGATGTAGGCCGGTAGGAAGTGCAGGAAGAGCTCGACGATTTTGTGCACCAGGCGATTTGTGCGGTAGCTGAAGCCAGGGTAGAGCATAACGTACTTGGTGGGATTGCGACATGCCCACTTTTCCGTGATCCTCCCGTAGTCATGCCAAATGACGGGGTTAATCTGCCCGGATGTGCAGTTGTAGACGGTGATTGAGCTGCGTTTGTAGTTGCACACATTCGCCCAGGCGGCCGTAATGAGGGTATTGCTGACAATGTCAACGGGGATGAGGTCCATGATGCACTTTTGATCACACATAATGCTACTGATTGTCCCCCGTCCAATCTCCATCATTATCCCCGTGATGCCGTACACGTTGTCCACCCACCCGGGGAAGGGTTCCTTGATGGATCCTGTTACAATTGAGGGTCTCACTATGCACACGGGGATTTTATTTGTGTACTCCGCCACCACTTCCTCAGCCATTGACTTTGTCAGTGTGTAGGTATTGGGATGAGTTCCCTGAAAAAAAAATACATTTTAATTGTTGGGTAATTTTGAGTAAATCTATTGAAAGGTGGAAGATTGTTAAAATTTTCAATTCGAACGTTTTTGATTTATTTTTAATCTTTTTCTTTTATGCTGAAAAAACCCCTCAAAAGTTTTTTTTTACTTAAGAATTATTCAATTTTTAAAATAAGGGATGGTCACGTTATTTTGGAAACTCGGGGACTTTTAAAAGCGATTTTTAAGCCAATTTTGAAGCCAAAAATTCGAAATTTGTTTGCACTCTTGTTAAATCGCCAAATTCTGATAAGAATTCATTACTTTCGATTCAGAAAATAAATTTTTGTGCTCAAAAAAATTATTTGAAATTCTCACATTTTGGCCATTTTGTTCCTGTAGAGTTTCCAAAATAACGTGACCATCCCTTAATTTTGTTTAAGAAGGGCTTTTTGAATGAGTTTAAAAAATCAATTTAATTTTAATTGAATTAATAAATAAGCTTCATAATATTCCAAGGGGTGGCAAATATTTTAGTTTTTAGGCGAATTAATTAATCGACTTCACATGAATATGTTTTGCTAAAACCCGAACAACTCAAAACCGAAAAAAATCCAAAAACGTATTTAGGATTTTTTCGGTTTAAATTTAGTCTTCTTTTAGGCTTAAATGATTTTTTTTAAAGTTTTGTTCCTCAATCTAGGCTGATTTGAGTCTTTAAAACAAATATTTATTGGCTTGATCAGTTTCGTTGCTTGGGTTGAATTTACTATTCAATTTACTATTTTAGGCTTAGATTTTTTTTTTAAATTTCCTTAGCAAATCATTTGAATATTAGCGAATAATCCGAATATTTCCTAAGATCCGAATAATTTCGTCCAGATAAACCCCCTTGTAATATTCAGTATTTAGATTTTAATTTATTGTTAAACTATGTATTAAAATTTAAGCTTATTCTGTCCCTGAATAAAGGAAAAAATTAAATTATCCATTTAAAATTAGCTAAAAGCTTTACAAACATAATCTTCAAACATTCAAAAGTAAATATTTCTGCAAAAATCCATTCAGAGCTTTGGTCAAATTTATTCCAATTACTTGGAAACAATTTCAAAGCTTTTATGAGCTTTCTTCTAATATTTAGCAGAACTATACATATATAGGAAGCAATAGACTTAAAAAGCCTTGATGTTGCAAAGCAAAAAGTTCCGTTTTTTTCTACACTTTCGACCAGATTTGTAAAACAAATCAAAGAAAAATTAAATGCTCAATTAACTTTGAAGGTAATTTTATCTGGAAATTTAATTGAAGCATAAAAGAAGTTTTCGTCTTCTTCTTTTTTTTTACTTAAAGTTGTAATCTCAATCCCAGGTGTGGAAAAGTTAAATTTCCCTTAAAGATTGCATCTTAATATAAATTATGATTTTTCTAATTCAAATGGAATTAGGTTGAGAGAAGGAATTTAATTTTACCTGCAATCGATCCGCAAATGAGTCGATTATCTCTTTTGGTAGAACTTGGATGCATTTAATGAAGGTGTCCTTATCTATGGGTCCTTTGGTCGCGTACACCGTCTCGCCCACGTACTTCAAACCCGGATTGCTGTAGGCCGTTGAGACGTGAACGACACTCTTTAGTTTCTTCATTTTGCAACATAAATCCATCATGCGCTTAGTGCCGAGTGTATTGAGGCAGGCAGCATCGCGAAGGCTCTCGTTGAATTTAACCGTGGCTGCCACATGGAAGACCACTGTAACGTTCTCCACAACTTTTGCCATGTTTGCATCATCGAGTCCGAAAGACGTTTCATTGATGTCTCCCGCAATGCAGACCATCTTGCTGAGCGCGAGGGGATCACGGTCGCGGACACGATCGAAGACGGGATTCTTGATGAACTCTTTAAAGCGTTGTTCACTGCTGAGGCCGCGATTTGATCTCAGGAGAACGTAAATGGCTTTGATGTCATCACAACTGAAGAGGAGCTTCTCAATGAGGACTTTTCCGAGGAAACCTGTGCCGCCTGTCGATAGAATTCTCTTATGCTGTGATAGTCCCCATTGCCGATAGTATTGTTGTTATTCATAAAGATCTCACTGTCGGTCTCCATTGCGACAGATCCCTTTGCAAAGTTTCCAATTTTCTCTTTTGCGGCGAATTTTCTTCGCCAATTGACCCTAAAAACATGATGGCAGAAAGCATAAATTTAGCTGCATATTAATGCGTGAAAATTGTTAAGAGAGAACTTTGAAAGAAATGCGACGATTTCATAACCCAAAATTGAATCTCCCGCGAGAGTCGGGCGCGCGCGCGTGAAAGTCTTTTACTCCACGCGGTAGACTCTTGCTCATTTTTCTCCCTACTGCGCGAGCATTTCTCTCACCAAAGAAGTCACATAATGCAATAGATATGCGGCTATGCTTGTTTTCTGTACATGTGCAATTGCAATTAATATGAGTGCATTGAAAAACTCTCACTTTGGCATGCACTGTGTGTGAATATCGTTGCGAACGCTCGCGCCAAAGCTCACAATAAACCATCAACTTCAATCCACGTTTCATTACACTCCCAATCTTAATTTCCATTGCACTTTGTCTGACTCAATTCGCCCGAATTATTCCTCAGGATCTTACATAATGGTTGCATTGTCCTCCCTCACAGAGTTTTTGAAATTATTTCTTTTTTTGCATTATAATTGGCAGGTTTTCTATACTTTTTACAGATTTCTTGTATTTCGTTTTTTATTACAATTTAGAATTGCTTCAATTGTGGGAAAATCCTAATTTTGCAAAAGCTCTATGGGATTTTATTAAGAGATTTTTTTTGCTTGATGAAAGTGTATTGAAATGTGATTTATCTTGTATTAAAATAATTGAAGGGAATAAATCGAATAATAATTTAAGAAATACCTTCTGATTAGGGTAGATTGGGTCTATGTGGCTAACTGAAAGTTCTTTGAAAGTTAGATAAATTTTCACTTTACTTTTTGAACCAGAGCCTTCCAAGTCTCTTGAGATAATGAATGGGTAACGTATTCAAAATGACACTGTTACGATCTTTGAGACCAATTATGGTTATATACATACATAGTACAGTGTAATAACTCCGAATAAACTCTTAATTTTATAAAACAATTTATTATTTCAAATAAAATTCATCGTAAAATAAAGATAATAATTGGTAAAAGCCTAATGATCAAAAAGAGGCACCTGTAAAGTTTTTTTTTAGTTTTACAAGGAAATAATAAAGAAAAAGCATATAATTTTAGGTACTAAGGTCATTGAAAGCTCTGTTAAAAACCTCCTAGAATTGCTTTATTCAATGACAAACAAATTATCGTTTAGTATGTGATGAAAAGCAAGAAAAATAGATTTCTTTCTGGCTTAAAATGTAACGGATATGTGCCTTATATATTTTACTTATTAATTACTTTTTATCGCAATTTTGAAGAGATCGGAGCTTAAAAAGACAGACAGGAGTTTAGAGAATGTTACACTTTGATCTTAGGCCAGGAAGTAATAATTTAAAGAATCTAAAAAAAAGGTCATACAAAAAAGTTGTAGAGCATAAATGTTATATAATTTAGCTGTGACCTACATTTCTTTTACCTATCTTATTTCTAAATATGATTATAGAGAGACATTTCTAAACCTGTTATGCCTAAATGCATAAAATTAACCCATTTCTTTTATTATTTATTCTTTTAATTTAAATATAATTTAAGAATAAATTTTCTGTCAATTCTAAGTTCACAATGAGACCTTTTTGACCCCAAGAAGTTAAAGGTTATTTTGCAAGATGCTACCTACAAAATATAACAACGAAGTAAAAATTTTTTTGTTATAATCATGAGTTCATAAATATTCTTTGCTAAACTATAAACTTTTCAGTTAAATAATAAAAAAGTTCATCAAGTAAAAATGATTTAAAAAATTATTTAATTCCCCTTTGTTTGTCCTTTTTTTTTTTAAATATTTAGATATTCTATAGGCGTTTGTGGCCTCTTACGTACTGATGTACAAAGTGCGTAAAAAGTAAATAAAAGAAATTAATTAGAAAGACTAAACGAAGACAAAAGAAGAAATGATAAAAAGAAAATTTGGAATAAAATTAAAAAGACAAATTAGTGGCTTTTCTTTTTAGCTTTGTCTTCGTACTCATGTTCAGTATATTCGAAAAATCTAAACTGGTTAATCACTTAGGGGATAAACATCAAACTTATCTACTAAATTAATCTTTTAAAAAATCTTCTATAATTAGGCTTAAAAGCTAGAATTTTCGCCAATGAATTTGTTATGATAGAAAATCCTAACTTCTCTTGTGGAAAATAAAATTACAGATCCCTACTAAAAGCAAAGAGCCTGGATTGATTGATTTTTCCTATAATTATTCCGCATAAAGTTTTATAAATTACTTGACTTGGTTCAGTAGATCCCGTAAAATTAAATAGTGAAAGAAAAGTATTAGCAAAACTAAAATGAACAGCTAGAGCTTTCTTATACAAAATACATAATGAAAAAAAATCATAAAGGGCACACAAAGAAGAAAACTATAATCTTTTTCCACCAATTTTATGGCTAAAGAAAAACTTTTGTGTGTTGAGCAGCGATTAGCCAGAAAGGCGAGAAACTCATTAGCTGACGTTAAATTACAAGTTAATAAAAAAAGGGGTAATAAAATATGCAAAATTGTTACGATAATTGTTTGTGGCAGTGTACGACGAAGAGATTATGGGAGGATTTAGATGAAAGAAGTATACATCTCAATAAAAGTGTTTGAGCCGCGACGGGTTGTCTTCCGGAAATTCACATAATCCAGTTTGTATGCATCTGTGTTACTGTGAGAGTTGCACAATTACCACTTTAATGCAATTTTGAGGTATTAAATGCAATTTTTTTGCTACTTTTTTTTTGATTGACTTTTGACCCCGCGAAAAATCCGTGGAGGTTTGACCCTTTTCTCTGAGGTTTTATATAATTTTTTTTATTGCCTATTGTTTCATTACCGATGCTATGGGGAAATGAAAATTCCACTAAAGGAGTTTCTTAAAATGGATTAAGGGGTTGATTTTTCTAGTTACGTAGAAAACTCCTGTGTTGTGTATTTTCTCTTGAAAGAGATCAAGGAAAAGAAAACTAGAAAATTCGATGAAAATCCATGTTAAGTGGTTGCACAAGAGTGTCTGCTGCACTTTTTCCCAACACTTCACTTTTCACTCTTAATTTTATCCAACTGTTTGCACTGGAGTTCAGATGAGGACTAAATCTCTACAGCACTAACATCATCCATCGACTGTGATCTCCACATTGCAAAGTGCAGGTGGACCTGAAGAAGGGGGCTGCTGCATGAGCGATGGTGTGCAAGAGATGCATTTTGGCGGGAGATTTTCCACGTGAGAGAGAGGGGAAAATTTTCTCTGAATTCTGGGCGTGAAAATGAACTCTGTGCCGCCACTACAAACTGGACGGTGATGTAAACATATTTAATTAGAACTTTTGAGGCACATATTGCCACCTCCTCGGAGAAATTTAATTGAATTCTTCTTTATGTTCTTTTTTTGCCTTATCTTATCGCACGCTGATTAATGCAAAAGTCGTGTAAAAGAAAAATAATTAAAGTTGGTGTTTTTTAAGGTATTCGGTAGGATAGTAAGAGATATAGAAAAATGAAATAGTGACACAATCAAAAAATTAGTTGGGATTCCAAATAAGTTGAAAAACATTTTTAAAAAATTATTTGCAGAAAGTTTGTGAACTTTAGAATTTTTTTGTTAACCCTTTAATCAATTAGCATGAAAAGGTTTGATTAAAATTTTTGCAAAATATTTTTTTCAAAGTTCGAATTGAAAAATTAATTTATTTTTGATATTTTTGGGGGCAGTTTGGAATATTTTCCAGATAAAAATGTTATAAAAATTTTTGCTATGAATTATTCTTCTTACTAAAGAAATAATTTTCTGATTAAAAGTTTTCTCTACAATATTTTATAAATCTTATGAGGATCTTCTTAAGTGATAAGTAATCCAAGAAATCAACTAACAAAAATTAAGAAAAAAGTATAATTATTAAGGAAACAAAGTCAATTTTTCTGCAGCTGCTGTGGAACAGGAGAAACGGCTGCAAAATATTTAAGATTTTCATGATCTTTTTTATCGTAAAAAGTTGCCTTTTTTGTCATAAAAATCGTCTTTTTATTCGACTTCCCAATGAAAAGCTTGTTAATTTATTTTATTTGTTTTATTACCTACAAAAAAAAGGACTTAATTGTTCCTATCAGAAACTTCATCATCCACCTGACTTCCTCTCCGTACTTGCTGGAACTCCTCCACCTTAATAAGTGGATTAACTTTGTAGCCTAAATCTATGGATGCCCTAATATGCTGCATTAGTGGAATGGTACCATTGCGAATTCCTTCCTGCGTTAGGATTTCCTGCAATTTGCTGTCTTTGTTGCAAAAAATAATATCATGCTTCATGTCGATGTACTTCTGCAGGGAAACTTCGAGGTTCTGAAGGATTAGGATTTGTTTGTGCTTATTCACGTCCCCAGCAATATTTCCCAAACCCTTTGCTGATGTAAAATCCAATCCTGTGAATTTACTGCAGTCAATCACAACGGGAATGTGAAATTCTGCAGCTGCTGTTGCACGATTTGTTCGTTCACGTAGGTAGTCCACGCCAGGGAAGTAGAGTCCGGCATTTGGTGTTATCCTGATGTACTGATTCCCATCGAGCTGAAAGAAAAATTTCATTTTTTTTTTTGGTACAAAATTTCACATTGAATTGGAATTGAGGGATTTTTCTTACTTCCTCCACCTTGACTGAGGTCTTCGGTCTGGCCCACATTGATAGCAGGTGGAAGCACGTGAGTGCAACACCAACAAGAAGTCCAATCTCCACGCCGAGAACTAGACAAGCAATTAGGCAGCCGCACCACGCATAGAAATCACGTCGATTTTCCCGCCAAAATCGCATCACTAACTTAAGGTCGATCATGAAGATCACAGCGCAAATTAAAACAGCTGCAAGAGTTGCTTTTGGGATGTATGCAAAGTAGGGAGTTAGCAAGCTCAGGGCTAGAACGGTGATGATGCCCGTGTAGAGTCCTGCCATTGGGGTTTGTACCCCACTTGCATGGCTCACAGCTGATCGTGTGAAGGCTCCACAGGCGGGCATTGACTTGAAGCAGGATCCAACAATGTTAACTACGCCGAGAGTTAACATTTCCTGTGAAGCATCAACAATTCTTCCAGATGCTGCAAAGATTAGAATTTTCTTTTAAGCCTTTTTGGGATTTTCTGGGAGAGGATCAAGACATTGAGACTTACTGAAGGATTTTGCAATTGCCACGTTCATTAAAACAGCCACAAGGGGTATGACGACAATTCCTGATCCGAGTTCTGAACAAATCTCCAGGATATTAAGCGTACGGTTGTTGTAGTCAATACTAAATGGTGGTAGTTGGAATGTGGGGATTCCCGGTTCAACATTTCCGGATAATTTGAAAGGTACCTCATCAGCTTGAGCTATCCAATTGTAGGCAATGGTTGAGGTAATAAGGACGGTTATTGCATTCCTCGAAATACTAACGTACCACAGGAATTTCTTAAGAAAAGCCCCGGATTTTGTGTTTGTAGACACAGGGATACTGTTAAGGAACTGCAAGAGATTAAATGCATTTCATTTAACTCAAAAACATCCTCTTTAACGTTCTCTTAGAAGATTTTACCCTGAGACAAATGAGAAAGATAATACAAAAGAGTCCCAGAAGACTATCACCAAGCTTCACTTGTGGGAGTCTCTCAAAGAAACCCATGACGTAGTCTGCAAATCCTTTTGCTGAGTAGCTAATCCCGAAGATTCCTTTCAATTGAGATGCAATAATAATGAGGGAGGTGGCTGTGGTGAAGGCTGTTGTGACTGGCACTGAGATGAATTCCACGAGAAATTCCAGCTTTAGCACTCCCATTAAGAACTCTATAACGCCACAGAGGAAGGTGAGAATGAAAACAAACTCTACGGGTTTATCCATTGTGAATTGAAGGGTTAGCAATGCCATGAGATTTGTCGGTCCAATAGAGACTTGGGGGATACTGCCGAACAGGACGTAGAGGAAACTTCCAGCAAAGGCAGAATACAGCCCATACTGTGAGGGAACATTCGCTAGGGCGGCATAAGCTATAGCCTGAGGGATCATTGTGAGCCCGAGTGTTATGCCAGCTATTAAGTCTGATATTGCTGTCTTTGTGCTGTACGTGCGTATCCACGTTAGGATGTGAATTCGCCTGAAAATCCAGGCTTTAACCTTATGATCACGCTCCTTAATAAGGGATCTTCGTCGCAGGAATGAAGGTCTTGGTGTTGATCCCACATTCTTAAGACGTGCTGTATCCTCAGCATCTGACACTGAATGAGATGGAAAATTAAATTATGGAATCTTTAAAAGCTTTCAAGGCTTTTTCTCTTGCACTTTTCCAGCTCTTCTCAAGCTTCTGGGAAAAGGTTACTCGCAATATTTTATTACATATAGGCTAGATAGGTATTAATTTAGTATATTATATAGAATGGAAAATACACAACAAATATTTACCTACTAAATTTACTGTCTTCATTATCTTTAACAATTCACACTTAAAATGTTTGTATTAGCCAAGGAGGGTTGGACGTGCAAAAAAATACAATGGACGTTATGTAAGAATCTCTCGCACAATTACGGAAAATTTCTCAAGACGTATATAAATCAGGAACAGATCACAAAAAGGACATAAATATAAATCACAAAGCTCTAAAGAAGGACGCGTCCTAGTCCTCTCTTTTACTTGTATCGTTGCCAGCCTCTGAATCACCCATTTATAAGGGAAATGTTTATCACTTTTTTTCTTCTTAATTTTAAGAAACTTTTCAATTCAACGTCTTGCGAGGAACTGCTCGGGAGTTCCGTGTGAGACTGCTAAATCAGTGTTGATCTCAAAATTTTATCAAATTTCCGTGAAATGGTGGGTGCTGTTTATCTCCCATGAGGTTGTTGATGGGAGAGACTTTTATAGTGACAACAAGAGATTTAAATTGTTGCGATAAACATTCTTCTCACAGATGTGGGTGACGGAGAATGAAGTTTAAATTGCGATAATGAGTCCGAATTGCCATTCAATCTCATCATCTTCTAGCATTATTTTCGTCACAACTATGCCCTTCATTCGCTACAACGATTAGAGAGTTCACCCTGCCTAATTCACTTTACATAGTTTAATTATTTATTAAGAAAATTCCTTTAGAAATTCAAAATAAAACACAATAATTTAATCAGAAAATTAGCAGATCACTGTCCTACTTGAAGAATTGTTTGCGACTGAATTGCAAGCATGAGGGACCTGTGTTTGATTGCTGCTGTTGGAAAAATTGTTAAAGAGCTTGTTGATTAGATAAGATGATATAAAAGTGATTTGTAAAGTGATGCTCATACATAAACTCCTACTACCTTATCATCTTCTCCTCTACAACTCTTTCGCAATCATTTACTCACACCTATTTTGATTCACAATTGCCATTGAAGGGGATTTTTTTACACGCTCTCTTCACTTTGTTTTCATCGTTCCGGAATTAATCAATCAATCGGGATGGGAAGGAACTGCGTGAGTCAACAACTGGTGAAAGAAATCACCAACATTCCGTGTGATTTCTTCATTTTAATCAGCACCGAGAACCTCAATAAGTCGAAAGCTTTTCTTTCTGATACTGTACGTCTCAATGGTTTTGGCACAATATTTTGCTGATGAAAAGATAAAATTCTGCAATTGGGGAAAAGAAGAAAGGAAGATGATAAGACCCAGAATTACCTTGTCTTAAATAACCTAACTGATAGCATTTTTATTTTATGTTTTTCTTCGCAGAAAATTAATTTATAGCCGCAAAATTATGTTTATGATGGGTTCAAGACATTCAAGACGTTCAAGATCAAACGATGCCTTCAATTGAATGGGCAATAAGAATTTATTTGAGGTGAAAATGATAAAGTTCATTAATTTCTTTAATAATGTTTTTTTTATTGAAAATTTTTCTTAAATAAAAATTAAAAAGTTTTTGATGGAACCACAATTATAAATTGAATCAGTTAAAAATAATAAACCATTAGAAATTCTTTCAAAGGGGTGTTTCTGTCGAAAATTTTAATTTATTCGAACATTTGGCAAATGATTCGAATATTTTAGGCTTGAATTAAGTACTTCTTAAGCTTGAATTAAATGTATTTTAAAACTTTTTCTTCTCAATCCAAGGGGTATTTATCTGAATGAAAATAATCAGATTATTTGGATGATTCACCAAAGTAAATCAAAATATTCAAATAACGAAATTTCTTTTTTTTTAGTCTTAAATTGGTAGAGACTGAGAAGCAAAAGCCTAAGTACTAAATTCTAGTTAAAGAAGTGAAATTCAATTTAGTACTTTCTAGGCTTAAATTTAGTACTTTTTCCCATTGTATTCAGTACACTTTTTCGGCTAAAATTTACTATGTTTTCTGCTAGAATTTAGTAGGTATTTTTTTTACTCTATTGAATTTAGTACTTTTTCCGCTTGAATTTATTATTTCGGATAGACCTTTAGTACTCATTAAAATTCAATCATAGGAAGTAAACTCAATAATTAAAAGTACTAAATTTTAGTCAAAAACATACTAAATTCTTGTTAAAAATATAGTAAATTCTAACTGAAAAAGTTCTGAATTCAATAGGGAAAGTACTAAATTTTAGGCAAATACGTACTAAATTTTAGCTTAAAAAGTATCAAGTTCAATCCTGAAATGTACTTAAAAAAAGCAGTAATTTCAAACCGGGAAAGTAGTAAATTCAAGCCGAAGAAGTACTAAACTTTACATGAAAACGAGAATATTCAGATCTTTGGAAATATTGTGATTATTCGCTAATCTTCGGACAGTCAAAAAATTTTACAGATAAACACCCCTTGTTTCAATCTAATGTCTTTAGGACAAGAAACTAAACAACGTTTTTATTGATTAGGATTTAGTACTTTAAGGTTAGAATTATCCGAATATTTTTCCAAAGAGCCGAATATTTTTATTCAAATAAACACAACTTGACTTTTTCCTGTTTATCTTCTATATTTCGTGAAGAGATAAAAAAGATTTTTCCTATCCCCAAAAATAAATAAGTAAAATCAAAAACACATAAAACACTCAGAAATTTTATTACAAATAAAGAAAATAAAAATATATAAACCTATAAATATACATATATAAGTACAATGATGGTCCAGCAGAGTAAAGGGAATGTACTGGTAAGTTTCACTTACGGGCTGTGATTCTTCCTTCAGATGACAGTCCAAGTGTGGTGAAAATTGAGGTGGATAAATTTTTAGGAATGGCTTTGTCACGCAACGAATCACAGCCAACGCGCATTAGTAAGCCTTTCCCCAGAATTTACACGCGTTGGCTGTGATTCGATGCGTGACAAAGCCATTCCTAAAAATTTATCCACCTCAATTTTCACCACACTTGGACTGTCATCTGAAGGAAGAATCACAGCCCGTAAGTGAAACTTACCAGTACATTCCCTTTACTCTGCTGGACCATCATTGTACTTATATATGTATATTTATAGGTTTATATATTTTTATATTTTTATATTTTTTATGTATAAAAAAGGCGCCCCGCTTCGCGGGGCGCCAATTAGTTTGTTTAAAATATATGTGAATAGGTGAAAGTAATTGTTGATGTAGCAAAAAGGCAGAAGGCAGCCATTTTGAATTTTGAAATTAGTAAAATCTGATAGGTCATACCCACTATACCTAATGAAACTTCAATTGAAAAGCCTCTATCAAGTACCGTTAAGCCGATATAAGGCAATATTACAACAATCGGTACATATGGAAACCTGTTTTGGTCTATATCTCTGAAACCGCGACATAAATTTTTTTAATTTTTTTTTTATTAAAAGGTGTACCTATCACCTATAACATACTAAAATTTAATCGAAATCTATCGTCCAGTTTTTGAGATATTAATCGAAAACTGGTCGAAAACTCATCGAAACTTTGGTTTTTGATTGTAGGCCCTCTAGCGGTAACGTTTGAAACTTCCTATGTATAGATAATTGTAGACCTTTTTGAGATCTTTCATTCAAAACCGGTTTGGTTAAAATCGGTCAACCGGTTTAGGAGTTATGGCCGACTTTCGATAAAAGTCTATATTTGCTAAACCGCTTGTCCGATTTTTGGAAATGAGGTATCGTTGAAAAGGTCTTAAGGGCCCCTACAACATATTAAAATTTCAGACCTCTAGCTATAATAGAGGCTGAGATATAGCGAAAACAAAATTGAAAAAAATTCAAAATGGCGGATGCAGGGGTGGGGGGTCGAATTTGATATCATAGTTGGACGACTTCCAGTCGATAATTGAACTTTGCCGGTGACCGCAAGTCTCTATCTATTACCGTTCTCTTGTAATTGAGCTTCAAACTACGGCCGGACGGCCGGACGGACGGACGGACGGACGGCCGGACGGACGGCCGGAAAAGTTTTTCGGCGCATACGTTTTTTGGAATGTGGGGACCCTAATTCATGCTCATACCAAGTTTGAGCCCGATCCGACGACCTTGAGTTTTAGAGTGGACACAGAAGCTGTGCTATTCTTTTCTTCGAAAGAATCACAGCTAATGCTATTCTTTTCTTCGAAAGAATCACAGCTAATTGATATAAAAAGTGACAAAATCGAAAGGTTTTTTCTTCTTCTTTAATTGAAGTGTTTTATGTACATAAAAAAAAACTTAGCTCATTGCATAATGCATTTAATTATATTTTCTCGGGAGAAGGTTTTCCTTTTTGGGAGAGATAAAAGGAAAACATTTTGTGTGGGAAGATTTTCTTTTTATTTGTTGTATTTTGCACGCTGTATTAATTGAAAATAAATAGAATTATTATAATAGGAAGTGTGTGGTGTGGGTGTTGTAGGTATATTTAGCGAATTTTCTTTGCAATTTGTGCAATTTGTTGGTCAATACGCTCACTGGTGCCCTTGAAGGTGGACGGATTTGGTCCAATCATTTGCACCAATTGCGGAACATCAGGAGATACCTGAAAAAAATATTATTTTTTTTTATTAGTCTTTTAAGAATTATTTTATCCTTTGAATTCTTACCGTGACGAAACGAGCGAGAGCCTTCATTGTTCTGAATAAATGCTCCTCATTGGGTTTGTTATTGAAGAACTGAAGAATAGCCATTGCCAGCTCTACAGCAACATCATCAAACACCTTTAAAAATCAATTTATTGATTAATAATCTTTCAAATATTAAATGAAAATAATTTTTCTAAAGAGTTCTCATTGAATCTGCTTGCTGTTAAAAGTTAATTACAATTTTCGCTAAAATGCCAAAGAAGCCACAACAAATAAAAGATCACAAAGGACAAAGAAGATTGTCTTTGCGATCACAGCGAGATCACACAACAAAATACCTTGGAGCGTGATCCTTTGGGAAGCATTTGGCGTAGATTTTTAGCTCGATGGAGTTTCTGTGAAGGATAAGAATTTGGCTCTCCAAAGTAAATTGTTTTCACTAAAACTCACAAGAAAGTTTTTTTTTAAAGAACAGCTCTTAGCAGATTTCAATGATTCTCTCGGGTTTCCTGAGAAACTTTCAATGTGAATAAAAGCGATACAGACCACAGTTTTTACCTCCTTGCATGCTAAATTGTGTATGATGGCTGTACCCAAGTCCTGAAGCGTTGGACACGAGGCCAGGAGACAGTGAACAGCTACCTTTGTGGAGGCACGAATATTTGATGTTTGAGTTGTATTGTAGTTCCATTCAGAGATGTAGAGTAGCCACTCCGAAGAGCTGGAGTTTTCAAATAAGTTGCACATCTATTGGTAAAGAAATCTTTGAGATTATTCCTCGAAAAAAAAAAAGATATTTAAATTTCTCTTACAAAGAGCGCAATTGCCTGTTGCTCCTCAGGTGAGAGACGATCAATATCTTGGGCATAGTTCATGAGCACGTGATCGCGTCTGTCTTGATGGAGGAGAAGGATCACGTCGTCCTTGAGAGCAGCATTGGCTAAAGCTCTCAGCAGATGAACGCGTGTTTCTGTCGAAATTGCTGGATCGCGGAGAACGCGCTCAGCAAAGACCAAGAAGCCATCACTCAGGGCCCATGATCCTTCACCCTCCAGAAGGTACTGATGCAGCTCCTCAATTGAAGTCTCATCCTCTTTCGAGAGTTTTCCATCCAGGAGCTTCACGAGTGCTTCCAGTTCCGCTTTAGGCTGCCCAATAATTAAATTATTATTTCTTATTTCGATCTTACTTTTTTTTTCGAAGGCTTTTAACAGTGCAGTGGATAGAGCGCTTGAGTGCGCATCCAAAGGTCGCCGGTTCGAATACAGAACCCGGCAACGCGCCCCATCCGCCAACGTGCAATTAGATCACGTTGACCGGTTGGATCAGGAGATTGATACACTCCTATCCGTAAAATGGCCCACACGTGGTAGTATCTAGCAAGGCCGCCCACTACTTCTCCGCAAGGAGAACAACAACATCACATAGGGCGGCCGGCCCTGTTCCTATATGGGACGTAGCGCCAAAATATTTTTTTTTTTTTTAACTAAATTTTCTCTAGAATTGATTGAAATGTTCATTTCTTTGTTAAAAAAAAGTTTTTTTTTGCAATTTTAAAGTCTTTGTACGCAATGACTAAAGATGATTTTGCTAAAAGTGATATCATTTGTTGAATTTTCCCAAAAGGGGTAAGCAACTGGGTGGAATTTAATGTTCTGGGAACAAGCCAAGAATTCGCATTCTATATGGAGAGAGTAAAATATAATTCCTTATATTTGAAATATTCAAAGAATTTTCGCATAAATTCTTTTTTTTTATGCTTCTATTTTAATTGAAGTAATTAGCAGGTGAAGTTAGCTACCATTAGCTACAAAGGCTACAAAATTCGAGTTAAGTTTTTCAAACCATGCCTAAGTTTTGAATGCTAGTCTTAAGTTTTTTAGCCAAGGCTTAAGTTTTTCAAATGATGCTTAAATCTCTTTAACCTGAAAACTTAAAAATCTTGGCCTTAAAAACTAGGCTCACTGTTGAAAAAAAAACTATTCTAGACTTAGTAATTAAGTGCTTAAAAGCAAAACTAAATAAGAAGTTTTCTTATTCAATTATTAGCTCTACTCACATCGATGTTATTGAAGACAACTGGAGGATCCCTCTGACGCTTCCTTTCCTCCTCTTCTGCCTTCTCACGTGCCTCCTCTTCGAGGACTTTCTCCGATGGCAGCATCTCAGACGGGATGGCTCCATCACCATTTGTCGCTGTCCCATTCATCTCCCCGTTGTTAGCCTCCGCCTCAGACATGCCGGTATTTGAACTGTAGTCACTCTCTGAATGTCCGTTAGCCTGTGCCTTGCGCTTCTTCTTCTCTTTCTTCCGCTCCTTCTTTGCAATTTTCTCCTTAATGTTATTTCTACGCTCGTTCAGGGCAATTGACTGCAAACGTGCTTGCTCAATCTCACTGTTAAGCTCATCAAAGCCCGGACTTGCTTCGCGGGCTGCTATTCGTGGTTCAAAGGAGAAATGTTGGCTATTCTCACTTGCACCAATACTCTCAATTAGGGGACCAAGTGTCTGCCCAAGGGGTGTTCCAAGGAATTCCTGTGGCAGGTCCAAAATGAATTTGGGAATTGACACGCCACAGAGGAATTGCGTTATTTCGTTGGAAAATGTGTTACAATTGTGCTTGAGGAGGTTGTAGCAAGAACCTCTGCGCGGGTGAAAAAAAAAACAAAATGTAAGAAAGAATTTTCTTTTGTGATTTATGAAGCATTATGAGTCATCAGGTCAAGTGGGATGATCTTGAATTTTCTATTGAATGGGGAAAAAGCTCACCTGAAGGTGCTTTCAGCTAAACCACGTACGTAGTCCTTGAAAACTTGAAATGGGATGAAAGTTTCACCGATTTTCTCCACTTTCTGCGGTGTTCCCAAAACGGTTCCGCCCTGAAAATGTATCCGGAAAATTCGTTAAAAATAAATTTCACACAAATCTCTCACTCTGATCACATTAATCGCGCACGCACAATCACGCAAAGATAACTTCAAAGAAAACTCCAAATTCACGAAGAAAACATTTTTGAAAAATCTCTTCTGCGGGGAGAAAGAATAAATAGAAATAAAAAATTGTTTAAAATCACAAAATATAAATTCACCTTTTCGGGGAAAGAAACTTTTGTGAAAAGAAATGTTCCTTTGTGTGAAAGTTCGTCGTTGGCCAGTAATACGGTGGAAAATGAAAATTCTCTCCCGTTTATTTTAGACGACACACGAAGGCACGACATTCCTTCGGAAAATGTTTAATTATAGCCCAAATCGCATACATGATGAGGCTTTTCTTTCACGCACACACTTCGGGATGATTTTCACGCTGCTCTCTCTCATTCTCTCTTGAATTGAGAAGAATATTAAATGATCCATGCTGCATTTTCCCCCCCAAGAGATCGCGAAGAAAATTCATACGGAAAAATTTAAAGAATCTCTTGAGAGTTGTTTTGTCTCTCTTTCCCCCAATAAAAGTAATGCTGAAGATGAGAAAAATACGCGATTGTGCGATGAAAAATGTCTCAGAGAAGATTTTTTGCACATTTTCCCATGTTTTGCGCGGAGAGAGTGATGATCGGTGCTGGTAAGAACTTCCGAAATAGAATCCTGATGCGAGACACTATAATTAGCTGCCGACACATCGTTTGTTCACCTTTTACGAGATTTCAATTTGCATAAATACATCACAACACTTTTTTCTTCCAAATTTAAAATTTTTGTTT
This sequence comes from Lutzomyia longipalpis, assembly GCF_024334085.1. NCBI lineage: Eukaryota > Metazoa > Arthropoda > Insecta > Diptera > Psychodidae > Lutzomyia > Lutzomyia longipalpis. The sequence continues at coordinate 48,858,494 of NC_074707.1, forward strand.
ACAACCGATCACGTGTTCAATCGTGCGTGAAAGAGCGCAAGAAGACGGGGGCTTAGGGGAAAGTAGTTTAGAGATTAAGATAAAATAGAGGCTTACCGGTGGGCAACTCTGAATCCCTTGATGACCAAAGAAGTACTCCCTGCCGAAGACAACGACTCCAGTGTGCCAGACACCTTCAATGTGCCGTCCCAAGATCATTTCGGACATCATTGAGGCCATTCCCTGGGTCAGATCGTATATATAGAGCTCCACTCTGTGGCTTCCGTCGTCATCCATCTTCTACACTTTACTCGCACTCCCGGTAGCCGTAGCGTCGTCTCCGATTGACTTGTCTTTTTTGCCAACAAATCTATCCAAAGTGAAAGATGTTTGAAACTATATTAATACCATCCCGCAAGGAATGTGCTTCATGAATATTAAAAGAGGAGCATAAATGTAATACGAAGTGTATCCAAAAAGGTGCTTCATGTTTCACTCCTCTTCACTCACAGAGAGAGAGAGACTTTATTACTTCTCTGTGCGAATTTTCATTAATGGGAACACAACTAGAACACATTCATGAGGAATTTCGCAGTGAGAAGCTGTCCAGGGGAGAAGATCTTGTGCACGTTTGCACCAATTCATCTTCGTGCGCGCGGTGTAGAAATTGTGGGATTTATGATCACGGAAATTGCACATAGAAAACTCTTCAAACTCTTTTAGTATTTTTTGCAAATTTTATTTTTCTTCCAACAAGTTAATAAAAATGTCGTATTTTTTTCATAAATGATCACTTCTTCGTGAGATTATAGAAAATCAAGGTCAAAATGAATGTCAGGAAATTAAAAAAAGAATGAACATTAAAACTCAAAATTTTCTATTTCTGATTTGATTTTTTTTCTATCCTTGGACATTAAATTTCCTCGATATTTTCCAATTTTAATTAATGGGTGAAATTCACTAGTCAGACAGTCTTGATTTCTTAAGTTTTTTCAAGTTTTTTTTTAAAGAAAAACTTAAGATTTCTAAAATTTCCTTTAGCAAAACTTAAAATTTCTTAAGTTTTCTTAAGCTTAAGTTAAGAGTTTTTAAGAATCTTTGAGATTTCTATAGATTTTTTTTTAGTTTTCTAAAGATTACTTATGTTTCCTTAAGAAAAACTCAAGATTTTTGAAGTATTCTTAAACGAAAGTTAAAATTTCTTAAGTCAAGCAAAATCAGGCTAAAATGCATATTTTTTAATGCCCGAAGTTAATCAGGAAAAATCTTTGAAAAATGTGCAATTTAGCCCGATTCAGCTTCATTTAAGAAGTTCTTAATTTCGTTGAAGAATACTTCAAAAATCTTGAGTTTTTCTTAAGGAAACTTTAGAAATCTTAATAAATTAATAAAAATCATTACAAATCTTATAAACTTAAGCTTGAAAGCCTGACTTAAGAAATCATAATCTATCTTAAGAAATTCTTCAAAAGAATTTTAAAATCTTAAATTTTGCTTAAGAAAACTTAAAGCTAACTTTAATGTTGTCTGACTAGAGAATTTCATCCAATATTCGATAATAATTTATTTAATTAATTGAGTATATTTTCGTTATTTATTTAAATTAATTTTCTGGAAGAAAATTCTTAAAGAGAACTTTTTGAATTCTTATTTTAATGATTCGCCAAAAAAACGGATAATTTTGTAAATAAAATACATGATCAGATTAAAAGTATAAAAATTTCATTGAAAATTTATTATTTTTTTTTTATATTTTTCCCTTTATTTATTAACCCCTACCCCATCTAAAGAATTATTAAATTTTTCTTATAAATTAATTAATTTTTATAAGAAAAACATACATTGTGTACAAATCATTAAATTTTAACATGTTAAGAATCTGTAAAATACTCGATAACTATTTTATTACCGACGTAACAAATAATGAAAATTTGATTTTAAAAAAATCCCTTCTTAGCAGTACAATTCATAAAGAATTTTTCATACAAGATAAAGAGAAAAGAAAATTTTCCCTTTTTCACTTTGCTCAATCAATGAGGCTACACTGCGACACTCCACTGTATTTATAATTGTTTTTCATCTCATTCCGCGCGTATATTTTGTCTAGCGTCTTATCTGAGGGTGTATTAAGAATAAATTCTATTGTGATTCATCAAATTATCTTTATCTCTCACTCCTCTCAGTCTCTCTGTCAAATCATCAACTTAATATAAACACGTACCTATGCAAAAGATATTTTATGCCTAAATTAATCCCAATTAAATTGCTGTTCATGCTGTATAAATTTAAAGCTCATATTGCGCTTATGCCAGATACAAATTAATTTCTACGATGGTACATATAATATTTTGTCAAGCTCTAACATTTTTAGATTTCTTCAATAAATCACAAGAATTAACCGCACTTTGCATAATTCTCTTCCTCAATACATTTTGCCAATGTTTCACCTTTGGCGTGTGAGAGAAAAAGAAAAATTCTGGGACTGTTTCTTTGGGGTGGAAAAAAACATATGAGATTTTTTTTCTATATAAATGGCAATTAATTATATCAATTTATTAATTTTCTTTCTTTCTTCCTCTCACATGACGTCAAGGAGTATTTTTCCCAAACTTCTTGTCGTCCCAAAATACTCCCGCGTTGTGAATTTTGTTGATACAATAAAAGTAAAAAAATTGCGTTTCTTCTACAAGAAGTTCTTGACCAACACGGAAATTTTCTTTCACGAAAATTACATAAGAAGGGGGTGCTAATGCGCTCAAATTTGGCAGGTTTTCCTTTGAGTATTGAGTCGTATAGAATTTTTCCTTAATTCACAAAAGACAAATTTTTAAAAATGAAAATTTTCACACCTTTACACTATGCGAAGAATTTTCTTCTCACAGACACTTTTCTTTATAAGATAAACAGGGAAGGAAATTGAGAGGAATTTTCTTTTAGGTGAATTGAGTGTAAAGAAATGTTGATACGATGCAGCACAAAGTGAAAATGTTGTAATAAACAATTTGGCGAATTGACTTGGCTTCTGCTGGCAGAGTCACGATGAAAACTAGTGGGAAAATCGTTAGGTTTTCATGATATTTCTTCGTCTTCTCGAAAATTATGCGCGAAATGGTGGAGGGAACAAACTCTTTTTTGCTAAAAATAATTTAACATAACGTGTGTGTATATATTTGAAAAGGCGTCCTTATGACTCTTTTTTTTTCTTTACACTTTACTCGACTATAGGTGTGCGGGATGTGTCTTTTACAAAAAGAAAACTTATTATATTGATTTATAGAAATATTTATAAAGTGACATTGAATTTTCATAATGCGCGCTTTGGCACGGAAAAAGCTCCCCCTGTGACCCCCCTCTCGTGCGAGGAGGAGGATCTTTGTTTCTGAAGGTAGTGGGGCTTAAGGCAGGAAAGGTGTGTGTGTGTGTGATATGAAAGAATGTTAATAAATTCACGATAAGAATGGTTACAAACGATACAGGTCACTGAAATTCAGAATTAAAGAGAAAATGTTCTGATTCCGAATAATTCTACTTTTAATACTGATTTGATTTTCTTTTTTAAATGACATAGTAATTGAATAGTTAGGAGTTAACTCCTTCATGACCATTGAGTATTTACTATTGTATGGGAAAAAATAGTTCGAATAGTTTTCGTATCAGCAATATTTTGGTATAGATTTTTTTCTAAGCATAGAAACTTAAATTTATTTTTCTGATTGTCCTAAACACTAGAAAGGACTCTATTCACTTTTATTTATACTCTAATTAATTCATCAAAATAATGGATATTTATAGCGTAAGACAAACTTCTTCATATGACCCATCTGTATTGACAGGGTTAAAAATATAATAATAATGTTACTTTTTTATCCTAATTTAATTTTATGGGAAAATCGGCTTAAATTATATTATCTTTTACATTTAACATCACGTTTTTTTTTAATTCTTTAAAATAAACATTTGAAATTTTAATAAACATCTTATCCATATCAACAAACTTTTTCTAATTAATTAAAATACCTTTATACTTGATTTAAAATTGAAATGAAACACAAATATTTCTTTAGAATAGAACAAGAACACATTTTATGCCAAATTCTTAAAGAATTTTCTAAAGAAAACTTTACAAAATAATACATAAAGGAAATTTCAAGAAAACAGACACCTGTTAAATAAAACGATTTCTTGTGAAAATTCTCAATGAAATGCCGGAATTGTTAGTGATTATGATTACTCACCAAATGCCACACTAATACTGCACTAGTATTTCACAAATCACACATGAATTAATAATAAAATTTCCAGAAGAATTCACTAAACAATTTTAATTCCAATGACTTGTAAATTTCTCACATAACTCTATGACATTTCATATGACAATCAACCGGAATTCAGTAGCTATAAACGTCAAGATGGCGCAGAAGCAGAAATGATTTAGTTTTTGGCGGGATTTTATACTCACCACTAATTTTGAATTATTGAATTTGCTATAAAATGTTTCAAACGTTCCAAACGACCTTAAGGATTTCGTAAAGAACGCTATATTCACTTCAGATTTTTAAAGTTGTTAAAAATTAATTTTACTCAATTAAAAGTAAAAAAAAATTAGATATGAAATATTTACAAAATCACTGAGCAAAGAATTTCCAAAACAGAATATTTTAATTTCTTAATTTAGAAAATAAATAAGAAAACAAACATTTTTCCAGTATTCTCATGAATATATTTAATAAATTCTTATATAATAAAAAAAAACTATTTACAGCTGAATTTTTTCCTTTTGTGTGCATTTTATCTATCAGTTATATTTTAAACGTAAAATACATTTTAAAAAGTCTATCTAAAAATTCACTAAAGTCAACATTATAAATTAGAAAAAATGTATTATGCTTTTCTTGTATTTTGTTGTTAATTTACTTGTTGTTCAAAATATTTCTTTGTTTTTTTTTATTTAAATTATATTTTTTCTTCCTAACGCTAGTTAGTTTTTTATTTTAAATTTATGCAGTTAAAATGATATTCTTTCTAATTCTTGAGACTATGACACATTTTCTCTTCATTTTTTTTTAATAGTTCATGAGACAAAATTCAATCTAATTTTCATTTTGTAAATTTTTATTCCTTAAAAATAAAGTTAGTTTGCAACAAATTAGGCACTTTCATTACTTGCATGTTTTGATTTTTCTTTATTCAATCTTAACATTATAAATATTCAATATTGTCATCTATATATAACTAACTAATTCATTGACAAACATAACATTTATTTTGATAACCATTCGTTCAGTTTTTCTTTTCTTTTTCCTATAATTTCAAAACAAGCTAATCCCACCCCAGAAATCCTCTTAATTTTTAAAGAATAATAATATTAATGGAGAAAATAATAGAATTAGATGACATTTCTCGGTGGGATGGCCAAAAATCAAACTTATCCCTCCATTTGCTCAATGCAAAATTTTTCTTGATAATTTTTTTTTAAATTTTCGGTATTTAATTTAAGAATTAAATAGCAATTCCGGCAATTCCTTAATTTCTGTAAAAGCAAATTTTTTTAACACTGGCATTCTCGAAAAGATCCTAAAGTAAACGTTAAAACGTTGAATTTTGACACAAGAAAATGGCATTTGCCAAGTAAATGAGTTTTTCATTTTTCAAAAATTGAGAATTCAAATTAATTTGCGAATGAATACCAAGCTTTTGAAGGCAGTGATCTCAGACAAAGTAACTAATTAAATATTATAGAGCAATAGACACATATTAATTGCGCGTACTCCATCAATAGAGCCTAAAGTTGTAAAAAAAATGTTAATAATATATTACTATCGTTAAAAATAAAATAAGAAATGTTCATGCTACTTAAAAATCACAGAGTCAAGGAAGCAATTAAAAAAAAATGATCTGGATACTGTGAAAAAATAGTGTTTTGTGTGATTAATTTTTCATGAGAGACTAAAGTTTACATTTATATATATATTTTTTTTATATACTTTTCTGCTAATCTTAGTTATTGCACTTTGAGGCTCTCGAGCAAAAATGAAATGAAAATGTTTTAGAAAGAGCACCCCGTGGTGTCGTCCTTACACTTCCACACCATAGTTTCGGTCAACAACGTAGTCAGGTTCAGTTTCTTCGGCAATGCTCTCATTTATTGTCCGTGGTGTTGGGATTGGATGCACCTCAGCAGATGTGTGCAGAATTTGTGCAGTTTCTCCGTGTGGATAGCTAGGTGGTGGAGGGATTTTCCTCCTACGGGATGGATTGAGAGGCCCATGGGGATTCTCCGGGAGGGTCAGATCCTCATTTGATGTATTTTCCGTTGGCAATTCAGGCACTGACATTCCCATTCGTGTGAAAAACGCCATCTTTTCTCTGTAAAAATGAAGGTTTTCATTTAAATAAAATCTTAGGTGCTTCTGACAGGTGTCAATGGCAAATTGACAGAAGTCTCATAGCTGTCAAGTTGACAGAAGTCTCATAACTATTGAATTGACAGAAGTCTCATAGCTGTCAAGTTGACAGAAGTCTCATAACTATTGAATTGACATAACTCCCTTAATTCTGAAAATGATAGAAGTTTCTTAATTGACAGGAGTCTCTTTATTGTCAAATTAACAAAAGTCACTTAATTGTCAAATTGACAGAAGTCTCTTGATTTTGAAATTGATATAAGTTTCTTAATTGTTTTAATTGACAGAATTTATATAATTGTCAAATTGACAAAAGTCTCTTAATTGCCAAATTGACAGAAGCTTCATAATTGTCAAGTTGACAGAAGCCTCATAATTATGAAATTGACAGAAGTCACTTAATTGCCAAATTGGCAGAAGCCTCATAATTGTCAAATTGACAAAAGTCTTTTAAGTGTGAAATTTAACAGAAGTCTTTTGAGTGCCAAATTGACAGAAGTCTCATTATTATCAAATTGACAAGAGTCTTTTGAGTATGAAATTGACAGAAGTCACTTAATTGCCAAATTGACAGAAGCCTCATAATTGTCAAATTGACAAAAGTCTTTTAAGTGTGAAATTGACAGAAGTCTCTTAATTCTGAAATTGACAGAAGTCTCTTGATTGTGAAATTGACAGAAGTCACTTAATTGTGAAATTGACAGAAGTCTTGTAGTTGTCAAATTGGCAAAAGTCTCTTGATTGTCAAATTGACAGAAGTCTCATAACTGTCAAATTGACAGAAATCTCTTAATTGCTAAATTAACTAATGTCAAAAAATCTAAATTGACTTAGAATTTGTTTAAATTTTAATTTTAACTGAATAACAGTTAAGAGAAATTTTAAATAAAATTGAAAAATTCAAAAGAAACTCACTTAAATGAAACAATATCAGGCTGCCCCTTGCCAAGTCGTGTCTTGCGAAGCTTGTAAATTTCCTTGGATTTTTTGTGCATGAGCTTCTGCAATTTCTTATCGTCTGGCGTCTTCGGATCAGCACTCTCAACTAATTTCTGGAAATCCTCATTCTCAAGTGCCCAAGCGGCCACTTTAGCATCATTGGCATCCCTCGCTTGCTCAAGGCGCTGCTTCAAATCGCGCAATTTTGCAATTTCATCATTGAGTGTCTCGAGTTTTGTATTCTGCGCCTGAAGATCCAATTCCAAGTCTAGACTTGTGCGTGGAATTGACGATGGATGTATTTCTGCACATTGAAAGACGAAAAAAGAATTTAGCACATCAAAAAGGCAATGAAAATGATTTTCTAACTTACTGGTCACGGGTTTTGGTAGTCTATTGTGGAAACGAAGAGATCTTCGTTCAATGGAGTTCCTCTGGAAGGGATGAAGGAGTGTGGCTGCTCCAAAATGCATGGCTGAGTCTGAATCACTTCTATTGAGTCTGCAGATTCGATTCTTGCTAACAACAGCACTGCAACAAAAATAATTTCAGGTGTTAGATTTTTTTCTGTTAGTTTAGCTTCTCCTAGATTAAATCCAGATCAACTTACCTTGGTGAAAAGGTTTGTGATCGTTTAACAAGACGATCATCAATGGGTTCTTTGGACATGGCTGCCGTTTCTTGGAGGCGTCTCCGGGCTTTCTCAGGCAGAAAGGCACATTCGGTGTTGGTCTCCTTGTCCGCCATTTCCGGCGTAAAGTTTTGCACTTCATTCATGTAGTCTGCCAACATTTGTTCCGTTGATTCATTCTGATCTTCATCCTCCTCTGTACTTGATTCCTCATCTTCATCCTTCCCACCACTCGCTTCGGCAGATTGCTCCTCATCGTCGCTGTTAATATTCAGTCTTTGATTCAATTCCATCGCTAGGGCAGCATTGTGAGCATCCTCTTGACCCTGATTGCGTGTTAGTGTCGATGTTTGGGAGGAAATAATTGTGGACTCATCGGATGATTCCTCTTTGCATGCTCCAGCAACCTCGAAGGTTTCCAAGTTGTTCAAGTAGCGGAAGTTGAGGATGTTGTACCATTTGAGTGTTGCATCGTCTGCATTGAACTCAGCTAGGCTCACTTGAGCACATCCCTGTCAAAGAAATCCCATTTAGTATATTCAAAAAAAAAAAAGCCTGATGTCCTCACAAATCAATAACTTACAATACACTCTTCCCGCTGTCCACCAAATATCGCCATTGCATTAACTTGAAGAGTCTTCGTGAAGACTTTGTGCAGATGAATGGGCGTTGAGAAACTATCTCCAAATACTGGTTTCTGGAAATCTGTGAAATTATTTGTACGCAGTGTTTGTGACGAATTTGGCAAAAGAGCAGCTTTGAAGTACCTGAAAGAATTGTTTAAAAAAAGAAGCTTTAGTAAAGCTGAAGAAAGTTTCATTGATACAACAGTAAAACTTACATTTGACACTGCTCTTGCAGACACAGAGCCGTGAGATTTCGCGCTCTTTCCAGTGAAATATGCAGGACACCGTCTGCTTTGGAGTATTTAAGTCCAATTTGTACCTGAGCAGCTTCACGATTTGGCAGCAAAGCACGCGATGCCTCAAAGACCCCAGAATCCCCAGCTACGGATTCATTGCTAACAGCTGCTGACACTGATCGCGTGTTTGAGGCTGAAGATGATCGGGACATGGCTATTTGCTGCTGTGGCAGATCCAAAAGGGAAGGTTTCTCATAAATTGGCGATAGCTGTGGTGCTAATCCGAGAGATTGCTTAAACTCCAACTCCTGCAGACGCTCTTCGAGTCGCATGCAATCCAAAACGGTGTTGTTCAAGTCTAAATTCTTGGTATTCTCATACGTTGGTTCATCACCTTTCGTGGCACACTCGGAAGAGTCTTTCATTGGCGATGCAGGAGGTGTTTCCATTGATAGGCTACTGCGGGGTGATAGGGAGACCTCTGAGGGGTGCGAAAGGCTCTGAATTCGCCTCTGGAGGTCAACCATGTCCACCTGAGGTTCCGTAGATAGTGGATCACCGTAGATGTCGGTGAAACTCAGACCCGATAGAGATCCCTTGCTGCTGGCAGTTGATAGAGAGCCAAGACTAGATCCGCTACTAATGGAGAACGTACTTCCCGATGAAAGGCTCTTGAGGCGCTCTTCGAGAAGTTTTGTCGACCTCAGAGCATCTTGTAGCTGTTGCAGCAGCACTTGTTTCTCCTCGTGAACTCGCAACCTATTTGCTATGCACTGATTGCTGTACTCATACTCCTGATTGAGTTCCTGATCCAACTGGTGGCACGTTGCCTGAATTTCAGCCATCTCTTTGGGTGTCTTGGACGAGGCCGGTATACTCCGGAGTTCCTTGAGGAATTGTTCCTTCTCTTGAATGAGCAAAAGGCGATCTTTGTCCGATTCCAACTGCCCTGGTTCTATCCTCTCAACATGATCTGCAAGTTGCTGCTGAAGGAACTTTATTCGCTTCTTCCACTCATCGTACTGCAGTCGAGTCTTTGCCACTTCTGCCAAACGAGCACCAAGTGGGAAGATATCAGCACACAAATCTGTCTGCGATGATGCACAAACGCGATCTTGAGCCAAATTGAGTGCCGATGCCACAGGGCTTCCATTTCCGTACTGTAGCCTCGTCAGATCGTATTTGAGTTGTGTTAGGCTACGCTTTAGTTCCTTCTTCTCCTGTTCCCCAGATACGAGATTCTTCTGTATTTTGATCATCTCGTCACGTATCGCTTGAACCTCAGCCAGGTTGTAGCATCCATTCTCGCGAGAACTCAACTTCTGCTCCACACTGTTTTGAAGATAGAGAGAGATTTTTTTGTTAGGGTTTTGTACCTTAATTTGGAGTTTGAAATTTTAACGAACCTGTAGAGAGTATCTACTCCTCGTTGCGTGAAGGAAATTTCTGATGTTATTTGTGCTAGTTCTCGCTTCAGTCGTCGGACGCGCTCCTTTGATAGTGCCAGGTCGGCTTTAAGAAGTTCTGGATCGAATTTGGTACTTATTGAACTCGACGACGAATAAACTGAAAGGAATTTTTGAAAATTATTAAGAGATTCTTTACTAAAAAAAATTTTGTTTTTAATTCATGAGTTAAAACACTTGAAAAAAAAAACTTCATCAGACATTTAAATCTACTTCTTAAGAACAGGAAGAACTGATTAGTCTTTTAATACTTTCTTCGTCTGATATGATTCTTGATTACCAAGAATTGCGGAAGTTGTCGAAATGTGCATGTTAGCCCGGTAATAAATTAATTTCCTACACTAATCTGTGGCATTAACGATTTCCATCTTGATAGCGTTCTTGGAATGCGGCACAAACCGGAAGAAAATTATTACAAGAAGACTTTTTTTTAAGACCAATAATGTTGCAATGAAAGTTATAAATTTAATTGTGAATCAGACATAATAAAAAAAATTACAGGGTGTTTCATTTTTTTTAGCATTATTTTAAGGAAAAAAAATCTTTATTTTAAGATTCTTAATTTAGAACATTTTCTCTAATGTCTCAAAATTAATTTGTGATGAAGACGAAGCTTTCAAAAGCTCTTGATCATCGTCTGATTTTTTTTAAATAGGAAAAAGTGAATTTCTTCAATATCTCCGTTTGCACAAGTGATAGGAGATTAACAAAAAAAATACAATTCTAATCCACGTTTAAAGATAAATTTTATCACAGATTAAGAAAGAATAAAAAAAAATACTTACGACTAGTTCTACTTGCAGCCATGGCATTAAGATTGTTAAATTCATCTTGGGCCAACATTAATCGCCTCTGTTTCACATCAAAGATTTCCTTTTTCGCCTCAAGCACGTCCTGTGCTGAATTGAGATATTCACGAAGCATGGCCTCTTGGACAATTTTCCATTCTTGTCGCGGATCTTCAAGCTGTGTTGATTCTATTGTTGGGTATTAAATGCAAAGAAGAAAGGAAATTGTTGATCGTGTGAATTTTATTGCTCTCTCTCTCTCTCAATGATTCTTCTATTGTTCAGTCAGAAGGGAGAGATATGGGTGTGAAATTTCACAATAAATACTCACGATTGAGGTGATTGATATAGTATCGGCCAATGATGGTGTCATAGGCCTCTTCCCAACCCAATGGCAATTCATCGCCAATGCAATCGGCGAAATTTGATGGTTTTGTGTATCTGTAAATGAGAAAAAAAATATTTTGTTAAAAAAAACGTTCGCCAATGTTTAAATTAATTTCTGAGAAATAAATAAAATTCTTGGGAATTTATTCTAATTTGAGGGAATTATTTTAAAATTGAGTTTTGCGAGTTAAAATTGTGAGCAAAAATTGCTGGTGTGATGCGTGAATGTGGTGGTACACGCGGGTAATACACTCTCAAACAATTTTAGTGTTGTACTATTTATAAGTTATGCAAGAATTTCTGTGGAATGCTGAACACATTTCAATTTTATATCTCCATGTCATTACGAATGTTTATAAAGTAATGCTCGCCCCACCATTTTTCCACCCGAACATAACGCACGGCAACAATGAGAAAATGCCTTTGCTCCGCATTTGAGAAGTAGCAGAAATGCTGAGCTGAGCAGCAAAAAAATTAACGAAGAGATTGAGGAACATGAGATGGTAATGAGATGAGAAGGAGATATGGAGGTTTCTTTTTTGTTATTTAAACTACTTTTAAGCAAGTGTAAAATCACTTCAATGAAGGTGAAACGATACAAGTCACAATGCTAAAGGTTCCTTCTTTTTGGAATTCCTTCAGAGGTGGAGCAAATGGATGGAACAGTATAAAGCGAAAGAACGGTAAGTAAAACTTACGGGCTGTGATTCTTTCTTTGTCAGTGAAATGTGAAATTGACGGAAAATTGGGGATGATGGGCAAATTATGAGGAAGGCTTTCTCGCGCACCGAATCACAGCCAACGCTCAGAAATTTTGTGAAAAGCCTTAATCGTGGGCGTTGGCTGTGATTCGGTGCAATCAAGTACCATCAAGTCTTTATCGTATGCTTCTCTTTTTTTTTTCCCGCGACTTTATTTATATTTATAATATACATATTCATTATTAATGTCACCACTTCTGTAGCACATCTATTTTCAATATGAATAGGAGAGGCACTCAGGGAAGAATTCTTCATGTGGCATTTTGCACAACATTATTACATACAAGGAGAAGAGAAATATGTATGTATGAAATAATATTCTTTCAATCAAATTCAATTCATTTCTGTCACGCTTCACTTCTATTGAAAGAAATTGATTTTCAAGGGAATTTTAGCACTATACTACATATTTTGCAACAAAATTTTCCCCCCATCTATGCCAAAAATCTCCACAAACGCGCATTTTTCCGCCAATATTTTTTTTCTCCCCGATAAAAAATGAAAAATTTCCCGCCAAAAATTCCTAACACTATTAGTTTTTTCACAATAATTCGTAAAAAATATTTTAGAGAGAGAGAAGTCATTAAGCTATCGTATTATGTAATGTTAATTTGACTTTGAGTGTCGTGTATTTATTTTTTTTATTCTCTTTGGCAGAAGATCAGTAAACTAAATGGAAACATTTTCCTCCCCTTACACACAATGTCAATTTCTTTTATTTTCAGGATAAAGGTCAATGAACACGGATCCGTGTGAAAAATAGGTTCAAAACCACAAATATTCACATGAATTTGTATAACAAGCTACAAATCTCCACGATTGTCGACATGCGTGAAAGAATTTCTTTGATTTTTTGGGTATGTTGGATGAAGCAAAAAAAAATATGATTAGTGAGGATTAAATTGGAATTTATTTCATTGAACTAATTTTCTATCAAAGAAAAATTCTTTTAAAAGAAAATTAGCGAGAGATTAGACGATTTTTTTGGTGCCTTTTGGCTAATTTTGTATTGCTGTGGAGGCGCCAGGTATCTACCAGGCGTCTCCATCTCTGTCTTTTATTGATTTAGAATAAATAAGGAATCTACTCTTTATTATTTCTTCCTACTAAATTGCTTTAAAAACTAATAAGAATGACAATGAAGACGCTTGATATAATTACCTGGTGCCTCCACTGCATTGAGAAACTAGCTTCAAAATCTTTTAATTTATTTTTATTTTTTAATGATAATAATAGGAATTTTGAGAGAAATTACCCGGCACCTCCACAGGAATTTCTTAAGTTTATTAAGTCAAAATAGTGGAAACGCCTGGTGTTAACCAGGCGTCTCCATCTAATGATAATAAACAAGTTAATTTGTGTTTTGGAAGCATCTTTGACTCAAAATCGTTTTAAAACCACCCAAAATGTGTTTCTCAGTGCTACGAAATGATGAAAAATATTTTAGAATATTCTTTTAATAAAAAAGAATCTTTTACAAGAATTTTTTTGAGCTTCCCAAGCATTTTGATTTTTATTAAAAGACTGGAATGTTATTTCAATATGCCTTTAAACAACTTCTTTTACTTTTCTTTTGTTTTTACGGAGGATGGAATTAAAAAAATTAATAATAAAAAACTATTAAATGATGAATAATTTAAGAAATATATTTAAAAAAATGTTCTCTGCAAAATAAAGATTTGTTCTAAATAAACTTTAAAGAACTGGAGTTGAATCTTCCTCCCTAACATAAAACTATTCGTAAACTATTTGGAATTCAAAGGAATTTACTCACTATAAAATCGTAAGTAATTTACGTTCCTTTTGAGTGATTTCTGGATTTATTTCCGCAAAATTTGTGCCCTCTGTGGCAATGCAGTGTACTGTACCATCAAGCAAGATGAGATTGATTCATTAATTCACATCTCATGATGCAACTAAATTATTCTCGTCTCAAGAAGCATATTAACAACCGTTAAATATATTTCTTCTGGTTTATTTTTTGCCTCCTAGACCAACCGTCCTCATCTTTTGCCACAACATGTGTGTGCCTGTGTGTGTTGTATTTAAAACGACATCTCCATAAATTGCTAGATTAAGTTTCTTTATTTGCTATAAGGTTTTTTCAGTGTACCTATAGAGCTAGATAGGAGTGGAATTGAGGAGAGTTTTTTTTTAATCTTGTATTGATAGAATCCACTTTGTCTGATATTTCCACACTGTGAGACTCTGCGCGTGAAAAAAAAAGAGAGACACTCTCGGAATTTTATATCTTTTGGGCATTTTTTTGTATTTATTTCAAGCGCGTCTCCCATGTTAAAAAAAGAAAAGAAAAGAAGAGAGTCTCTCCAAAAATAACCCAAATGATTGAACATAAATTTTATCAATAGAATTCTGGGGAATTTCCAAACATTTTGAACTTTTATTAATCTCTGTTTTTTTTTAATTATTTCGTTGTGGGGGGAAAATTACATTTCCTAGGAAGGATGGGAAATCATGCAAAAGTTCACGTCTCTCCGTGGAATTATCGCGGACACAGAGTTTGAGCTCTGAAAATTTTTTGCCAAGAGGGAAAATGCTCAAATAATCATTCCGCTTGGGCTACGCGATAACACTTTTCAATGATTCACTGATAGCGTTGGAATGTTGATATGTTTATTTTCACCCACTTGAAAGTAATTTTGTCGCTCTCAATTCTCTCTCATAGGCTCTTTAGTTTGTATATTATGTGCTGAATGCTTCACACTTCAGCACAACTTGCAAATTTTCTTAGGGAAAATTAGAAAAATGTTGCTTAATTAAAGAGGAATAAGAAATTCTATTTTTTTTTTTTTGCTTTCGTAGAAAAAAAAATCTTTGAAAGAAAATTGTTTTTCAAGTGATTTTTCATCAGCAAACTCTTTGAGTTTCAATGGGTATATAGGGAGAGAAGAAAAGCTATTAAATTAAGTAATTATAAAATGAAATATTACGTCTTATCTCAAATGACACATAAAAGTTTAAATTATAGAGGAATTTAATAAAAGAAATTTGCACTGGGCGTGAAAATCTATTGAACTTTTCACATACATATATAGCTCTATGGACATCTCACAATATACCTATATAGCTGTTGAAATACATATACAACACAGTAGAGAATATATAAGAAAATATATTTGAAACACTTCAAAATTGAATTGAAGTTTATGTAAAAATAGCCTCATGTTGTTGATTTTATAAACGCTTTCGCTCGATTGGAATTTTTATGGGTTGTGGCGTAATGGAATGTCTTATATACAAACACATGCATTTTGATTTATGGCCACAAGAAAGCCTCTATTCTAGAGGGCAGCTTCTCGCTTGTCTTATATGCGCCTCTCACAGCTTTTATGTACAACCATTTATAAATTGAGTCAAACAATTCAAGTTAAATTTACATTGCAATTTCGCATTTGGTCAACGATAATCCACATGCTTCGTGAGAAGTTTTCTTACACACTGCACAACATCGCTGAAGCGTTTTTCAAGGTACCTCCTAAAGGGACCTTCGAAATTTTCTAAAAGGAATTCTCATTTTTTTTTTTGTAAAGAGAATAAAACATTTCAAATAAGGAAAAGACCTTCAAGATAAATAAAAATTGTCTGGATGTGTTTGGAATTTATATATACATATAAAATGTTTAAGTTTATGTTTCTCAATGCATCATCAAATTGGAGTTTAATTTCGCATTGAATTACTTTTGTTGACACGGAAAAAAGAATGTCGTTTCATTTTTATTAAATGCCTGACTCACTGCTGGCTTAGCCGGAGTATGTTTAATGCTCATAGACATGGAGATTTAACACCAAACATGAAAAAAATTCAATTCATTCGAAAGGAATTTGAAGTCTTGGTGAGTAAAGTAAATTTACAAGTTGTAGGAAAGAGAGGTTTTTAGGTGAATTAGGGGCGATTTTCCGATTCAGAGATTGTATTCTGAAAGGTTTATTTTTAAAATGACCGACAAAAGCTCTTAAAAAATTGAAAATTCTAGAGAAATCTTTCAGATTCTTTAGATTCTTTTTCAATAACTTTTTAACTGGTTTATTGGCAAAAATATGAGAAAGATTTCAACATTATTAAAAATTTCTAATATTTATTTAGCAAAGTTTGCAAAAAATATTCCCAAGATAAATTCTTAAGATAAAGAATCTTAAACATTAAAGACATTCCAAAATATCGATAAAAAATACTCCAAACATTTTTTATTACTCTGTCTAAAACGTTCAAGAAATGAAATTCAGAAGAAATAAAATTCTTATTCTTCTTCATAGTTCCTCTTTGTATCACAGTGTCTGAGGCAAAGTTGAATGGCTCACTCTATGTGTGTTTCAAAAAGAAAAATAACATGTTTAGAGGTTGGAGGGAATGTCTCGCGAAGCAAAAGTCCAACCCCAGAGACCACAGGAAGTTGATAAGTGTGGGAAATTAATTTAAATAGCTAACCATCATTGTTGAGGAATTTCGTTTGAATCCTCCCACACTTTTATTTGAGATTGTCGGTCATTCGCCGCATTTTTTTTGTAACAAAACTAAAGAGAAAAATCTTTATGTCTATGGGAAGGAGAGGAACAAGCAATAAGAAGAAAAGAACAGAGTGGACACGGAACAAGTGAAGCGAAACCATACCATCTTCTTCTCTAACATTATAGCAATTAATTCATGAATAATTGCTGCTAAAGGAGTCCCCGGAATATAAAGAACAAAAAAAAACAAGAAGAGGCAACTTTAATAGAGGAGAGAGAGTCCCTCACTTCTTTACGAAGGAGGATGAACTAATTATCATGGCAATATAGTAGCCAGTATAGCCTTATTTGATGTTGTGGCGCGATTGTCTGAGCCGCTTTGGGTAACATATTTTCTCGCCAAAGAGGAAGTTGTGCCAATGGTGGGATAAAAAGTCAAAGAGACAGAGTCATTCACGGGCACAAGGGAAAAATCTCTTTCTACCATCTGTGAAAAATCACTTCTTCACCGGACACTCTCTCGGCGTACATAGAGAGCATCTATTAACCAATTTCCCTTCCTCCATTGGATGAGAAGCTCTATACGTGGACTTCGTGCATCTCAAATAAATAATCTTCAATTCAAGTTCAAAAACAAGATGTGTGTGCCTACCTTCCTCACTCCGTGCACATTGCTCTTTCACATCACCTTATATACCAACAATCCTCCTGCAATTTACACAAAAAAAACCAACGGCTTTGGAAGAAGATTTTCATTGTAACAATGGACAAGTAGAGTGGACATCGCGCGTACAAGCACTTGTAGAGTGTGGGAATATTGCCATCGTCAGGCCCCATTGTGTCCCAAAGATAAATTGAAGAAAAATTGTTGATAGGAAGTACGATGGTTCTTTCGTTGCAAGAAGTACCAAAGAGTTGGGGGCGAGAAGAAGTACAAAAAAAACCAGAGATCTTCCAAGTCGTTTTCTACGCAACAATTGAGAGATTGTGTCGAGTCTGAAATATGTGTGTGATGTCTTGTAAATGGTGCCTTTAAACAAATCACCTCGTTCTGTGAAGTGCCGTGCCAAAGATACTTGCATACCAAATGGACCCTGTTATGTCTTCAATAAACGAACAACAACTATTCACGGTTTGGCCAAAAATCCTACTTTTGCGCACTCTGCGTGGGTTGCTGGAAAGCAAATAGACATTTCTTATGGGGATCAGAAAACTCCAAGCTATTGCAATATTTCTCTTTTTCAGTGCTCGTTGATGTTTTATAACCACTTAATTTGATTTTTTGTTCTTTTTACATTTATTTTTTGGTATTTTTCTTTAATTTTCTGACCTGATTAAGGGTATAGAAATTTATCCTAAATATTTGAGAGAATCAAAAGAAAACACATTAAAAATTCAAGAGATTTTTCATTGAACCACAGAGAATGAATTTAGAGGAAAAATATGTAAGCGATGCAGTCAAAGTTCAAGGGGTCAAATACAAAAAAAAAATCAATTAAAAACTCAAATTGAAAAAAAAAGAAAGAAGAAGCAGCAAAATCTGCATTCTTTCAAGTAAAAGAAAGTTGATCCTCTTGATTTTTTTTTTCAAGACTTTCGTGAAAATTCATTCTGTGCATTAATCCATCGCGTATCGTCTTCCCTGTTCTTGTAGACATTGAAATATGGTGATTTTTTTTTCGGTGGAATCCATCATTGATATTGAAACCATGTCTTGTACGCGCGTCTTCTCCCATTGAAAACAGAGAGATCACGTAAAGCGCCAAATGATGTGGGCGGAAGAGGAATTTTTCCTCTCAACCAATGTTTGTGTGTGAGTCTTTTTTCAACGAAAAAGGGAAGAATTTTTTTTTCTTCTGCATTCGTCGTATAAATTGCTATGTAGCCAAACAAGAATGCTCAATGTTTCAACGAAGGAGGAGGTGCAGATTAAAAGAGACTCATACAGTTAGGCACAGCGAGATATTCATTGGAAGACTGCGTAAATTTCAATCGAAAAAGATGTTTCAAACAGGAAGAATGTCGTCAAGTTCATTAATGAACATATACAGAAGCCACATCGTAGCATATTCATGGCATAGGCATTTTTTTCTTCATATATTCTTCATTGAGCATTTATGCAAAAGATTGCGCGATGAGAGAATTCTCTCTCCTGGCAACAAGCAGTTAATATAAATTAAATGAAGAAGATGGAAAAAATGCTTATGGAGGTGTTTTATTTTTTTTTATTTTTTTTGTATTGAGAAAGAAGCGAAAATTAGTTAATTTTTATGGGTTTCTGAGATGTCTCTCGCGTGTCCAAATTTGGGCAAATACTTTGTTCGATTTGAAATCACGCGCGATAGAGAGGAACAGGTGGGTGTATCAGACATTCCACTGAAGCATACTTATAGAGTCTTAACAAGTCTTGTAATCTCACACCATGGTCAAAGTTTGTGATTTCAATACAATTCATCAGCAAATTCCCTCCTCCCGCCGTATCGTTTTTTTTTCCTTCCTATTTTTTCATTCATTTTCAATCAACACTTCCACCTCAAAACACTCTGAATATATTTTTATGTATATAACTATATGGTGTGACTCAGTAGTTTGGTATGCTTATTAGTTTTAAGTGTCGAAGCACGATTCAGTAGTGCGAAAAAAATCCACTTTGTCGATCGATTTCAGTGATTATTTCGGTGGGAAGGCGCACAATTACAAAATTTAGGAGCGCGTGTCGAACGAGGAAAAGTTCCAAACACGCGGCTGTATTTGTCGCATTCCAACCAGCAGTGTTGCTATCGCAATATATAAAATATGTACAAAAATATGTATAGTGAAATCAAATATCTATATACTACTGCCAAAAAGCCCCCACACATAACAACTATCCAAGTGCAACTTTTGGAGCTTGACCGAATTTTTTCATCAGCTCCAAATTCCTCAAAGCAATATCTCTAAAGATTAAATGTGCGTTGAGCCCCCGTCATTGTATGCTTTTCACATTGAAAGGAAAATTTGCTAGGAAGGAAAATTTTATAATCTAGTGCTTCGTGTACCTAATATTTTATTACCATATTCTTTGCATATATTTAGTGGAATTCCAGCAATTTCAAAGTCATTGCACGCACCTAATTAAAATACCTAATCTATAGCGATAAATTTGTACTAAAAATATACAAATCTACATAGTTTTCTTACCTATATTTTTTTTTATATTTTCTTAGATCTGATTCTTTCTCCTTTAATTAATAATTTTTATTACACGAAATGGAGCTCGAAATAAGATTTATAATTTAAAAGAAGTTCAAGAGAAGAAAAATCCTTTTTTTTTTTCTTTTAAGAACTGCAAGATTTGTCTAAATTTGTTAAGCATCTCGGTTTTGAAAAGAAATTTTATGAATATTTGTGAAATTGTTGTTTTTTTTTATCTATTGAATGGAAAAGAAATAACGGATTGTCTTAACCCTTTAAGGTTTTTTGGGTCATACGCTGACCCAAACGTGAAACATTTTATTTTTTCAATTATTTATGAATGTAATTGTTTTTCCATGTTACAAATGCATCAAATTCACGCATAAGGGGTCAAAGAAGACGTTCTGAGTGAGAAAAGTCCTCTAAAAAAATTCATAGAATAAAAATCGCGATAAAAGAGCGCATGTTTCAATGTTTTTATGTTTCATGTTGGACGTTAACCCTTTAAGGTTTTTTGGGTCATACGCTGACCCAAACGTGAAACATTTTATTTTTTCAATTATTTATGAATGTAATTGTTTTTCCATGTTACAAATGCATCAAATTCACGCATAAGGGGTCAAAGAACACGTTCTGAGTGAGAAAAGTCTTCTAAAAAAATTCATAGAATAAAAATCGCGATAAAAGAGCGCATGTTTCAATGTTTTTATGTTTCACGTTGGACGTTAAAGGGTTAAAGGGTTAAATTCAAATATATTTCAAATATCGCCAAAGATTAAAATCTATCCAAATTATCTTGATAAATTCTACATGTGTAGGCGGCTTTAAATACTAGAAGTTCGTCAAAAGAAAATCTAGAAAAATGTTTTCTTTCCAATAAAAAATTAAGCTCAAAGTTTGAGTTTAGAAATTAGTATCCTCCAAGTGTTGACTAAATAAAAATTAATTTTCCTTCAACGCGTCCTCCGCCGACTTAGCAAATAACACCTTTATTTCGGAAACTTTATTTCGTTTCAAAATAAATTAATTCCAATTTTTATAAATTAATTTTCTTTAGCAAAATTTGGCATTTCTGCTCAGAAAATCCAAGAAAAAAACATTAGATTCTAAGTTGGTATTTTTAGTCTAAACCGGATTTTCAATAACATTTCAAGAATAACACTGAATTTAGAGAAAACACCTCTAACCTGTACGTGAGGAGCTAATTAGAAATTCACCAAATTCAAATTCCAGATGTGCTCGAAGAAGACGTAGAAAAAAAAGGCTAAATAAAAAGAAGTAGCGTATCCAACATTCGCTACAATTCGTTTCTAGCACATCTATCAAAAGCTGATTGATTTTATCGCATCTGTGTCTATTTACAGGCCACTCGTGTGTTTTGGAATACGATAGGGTTCAATGTGATTACGCAATTTTTGGGGAATTGATCGCCGTGTTGACCTCCAAAAGAAAACCACGCGAGACTCTCTGTGGGTAAGACTTGAGAAGAAGTTTATCATCGTGATTTTAAGCCATTAAAGCTGGAGGAGTCTCTTTTAGGGGGAGCTAATGGGGGAGAGGGGGAATTTTCTAGAAATAGTTTTATGGGTTTCCAAACGAGATCATTCGAATATGAGCACATGGTTTCGTATTGCATTCCATGAATGTTTTTTATGCCATTCTACATGCACTCTGGTTTGCCACCCTTTTGCAAACTCACGAGAGCTTGTTTTTTTTCCTTGGAAAATCATTCACGTAAAAGGGAAAAACGCGAATTTCACACAGAAAAATGCATTAAATTTCTTCTCTGCAATGTGTGGTGTGTATTTCTCAATCTCGACGGTTTTTGTACGAAAAAAAAAGAAGGAAAGAGTGAAACATACACGAGCAACTCGTGTTGGTTTCCAATGGTAAAAGGTCAATATGTTTGGATTCAACCACGGAACATTTTATTCTTATTCATTTTCTAACACACATCATTCATGATGTTGATTTATTTAAATAAACTCGCATATCCCAGAAGTTTTTTTTTTATTCTATTCTTCTTACTTCTGGACCTTTTCCACTTTATGTTCTACTCTCTCTTTTATATGTATAGTTTTGTAGATAGATGTAGATGCAAAATGAACATTATGTGTAGTTGGGTGCGATTTAATAGAAAATGTACTGGTAAGCTGACCAAGCTTACGGGAGCTGTGTTTCTTTCAGTGTACCAATTTTGTGAGAGCAAACTAGAACGCGAATTAATTTAAATACGCGCAAAGTCTGGAATAGTATTAAAGTCATACGCTAATAAATTTTTAGAAGGCCATATCTCGAGAACGGATCCATAGATTTTCATAAATTTTTTTTTGTTTGAAAGGTCTTGAAGTCAGCTATAACATATCGAAAAATGAAAAAAATCTATGTCGCCATTTTCGAAAAATTCGAGTTCGAAATTTTCGAAAACTTTGTTTTCGATTTTAGCGCCTCTTGCGGACATTTTTCGAAGTTGTAATGTTCTAGACATTTGTAGGGTTTCACGAAACCTTTCATTTGCGCTTGAGTTGATCAAGATCGGACATGTAGAACCCGAGATATGACATGCCAACTTTGGAAGGCTATATCTCGAGAACGGATCCATAGATTTTCTTCATTTTTGGCATGAAGCTAGATAATATGGTCAGCTACAACATATCAAAAAATGAAAAAAATTTATGTCGTCGTTTTCGAGATATTCATCGAAAACTCATCGAAAATTTTGTTTTTGATTTTTGGCCCTCTAGCGGTCACTTTTGAAACTTCGGATGTTCTAGAGAGTTGTAGGGTTTGTTGAGATCTTTCATTTGAGCCCGGGTTGATCAAAATCGGTCAAGCCGTTTTCGAGTTATGGTCGATTTTCGATGAAAAATTGTGACGGCCATATTGACTAAACGGCTTGACCGATTTTCGAAAATGAGGTATCGTTGGAAAGCTCTTGATGGCCCCTACAACATATAGCGGCTGAGATATAGCGAAAACAAAATTTTGAGGTTATTCAAAATGGCGGACGCGGGGGTGGGGGGTAAAATTTGACGTCATAATCTGACGTCTTCCAGTCGACTTTTAAACTTTGCCGTTTACCGCAAGTCTCTATCTATTACCGTTCTCTTGTAATTTAGCAAAAGGTTCCGGACGGACGGACGGACGGCCGGCCGGCCGGCCGGCCGGCCGGAAAAAATTTTTTGGCGCATACGTTTTTTGGAATGTGGGGGCCCTAATTCGTGCTCATCCCAAGTTTGAGCCCGATCTGACGACTTTCGATTTTGCTCGGTACACAAAAGCTGTGTCTGAAAGAAACACAGCTAAAATGAATTATTTCTCCATAAAAAAAATAATGATTGAAATGACAGAAAAAAATCGAAATTCAAAATGAATTTACTATGCAATTATTTTCATGACAATACCATATGATTTCTCGGTATTAATTGGCAGGTATAAATCATGCAGTGATTTAGGTTTATTTAACTTTTATGTTTTTAGATATTTTAGCTAAGCGGTTACGTGGAAAGAGAGAGGATGGAAATTGGTTGTTGACACAATAAACTCTGATTTTGAGTTTGCTTCGATGTTTTGGATGGGTTTTAACCTTCATCAGGTATCAAATAATGAAAAAAATCGTTTTTATTCTATTTATTTTGTAGGACAAAATATAACATTTTGAAACAAAAATAATAGAGTTCAATTGATTTAAATTTAAGATTTTTTTTAAAGATTTCAATGAAGTAAAGTAGGCCTAAAATTTAAAAAAAATGGACTTAAGTTTTTTTTAAAGATAATCATAAGGTTTTATGGTAGGCCTTATTTACTTATGCTAAGCCTAAGTTTTCTAATTTATCTTATACTAAAAAAAATCTAAATAGATGAGGAAAAATATGATCTTCGCCTTTTTCAATTATCTCTGTGAAAAATACGTCTTTTCGGAGCTTTTTCAGAGCTTTCTACCCAACAAAATCTACCCCAATATCTCCTAAAATATTTCAAAATGGATGTGAATTCATCATTTCAAATATTCTCTCAATAAAATTTAAGATCAGAGTGCATTTAAAAATGTCACTTGGTTGGAATAAATATAAAATGATCGTATATGTTGTGAATTCTGAGTAAGTAGTATGATATATAGTGAATTTATCTACATACATAATGTACATATATATAGTTAATATGGTAACAATCCCATTCTGGGAGTGAAGTGGAAAATCTCACGATCGAGTTTGAGATGGTTGTGAAGCGTGGAAATCTGGTTGGAATGCGATCTTGAAGGTTAGTCTCTGGCTCTGTGAGAGAGGTGATTGTTAGGGGGATTCATCGAAGGTCTCTCTCCAGTTATATTTATATATAGTTTAATACACAGAATTATATATAATTTTATAGGTAATATACAACGACAATAAAAAAAAATGCCAAAAGATCTCTCACCTGTCTCTCGGATCGATCCACGTAGTTTTCTTACTGATGTGATCAATATAGTAGATTTTTCCATCGTAGTCTTGGGCCATTTCCCAACCATTGGGCAATTGAAGTTCACCATTTTTGCTATGTCTTTTTGGCATATTCAACTGCTTTTTTTCTTGCTTTTCCCCCACGGAGTGTTTTTTTTGCCAAATGAGTTTTTCTTCTCTCCGCAACTATTTCACTTTATAAACCAAGAGAAATATAAAACTTTTTTTTTGCTGCTTCTCTCCTTTCAAACTTCTATAACTTCTTGTATTTTTCTTCAACACACAACAAGCACCAACTCTATATACAAATTCAATTCAACAGTATAACACAAAACTTCTTCTCGCTCCTCCACATGGGGTTTGGGTTTATTATTTGAGCGAGATGGGCGTACTATCCACTCTGTCCCGCCATATTGAAATTCCTTTGAGCGATGTTGCCACTTCTTCTTCGTGTGTTGCACATTCCAATGGTATTTTTTTGTGTAATAATAGATAATCTGTTATAGCTTTTCGTGTATCTTCTCAACACATATTTTATAAAAACTCACACACACTTCTCGTCAGCATTTTTCTTTTCGAATGGAGAGGAATATTATTTCAAAAAAAAATTCGTATCCATCGGTAGGGTGGTAGTGGGTACACAACAAAAAACAGAAAACTCAAAAGATTAACTTAAAAAGTCTCTTCGTTTTTAAAATTTATTCGTTTTCATGGGTAGTTTTCCATGGTTTTTCCACCCAAAATTATCTGGGTTTTCCCCCGAAAAGTCCACACTCTCTCTCTCTCTCTAGCAATGTGCCAAATGTCCAAAGCACCCAAAAACTAAATATATATATTTTTTTTTACAAAATAAAAATCAACTTTTACAAATTTCTCGTACACACAGAAAAAAAAAAGAAACAAACAACTCAACAGTGTAGAAAAGAATTCATCGCGCGTACACTTTTGTGCTCAATTAATGTGTATCAATTAATGGAACATTTCCATGTATTTATGGTCAAATGTTGAGTGATAATTTTCAAAAAGTTTCTAGCACAGATCAATTATATATATTTGAACATATATATATATATATAGTTTTGCAACCACTCTCCCCTCGCACAGTCTCAACTAAAAAAAAAATGTTGTTTCCAGTGTGTGGTAATCCAGGATTAAAAAGAAGGTAGTTTCAGGTGAAAGAAACTTTTTCTCTCTCACTCCACTCTTAACAACACAAATGCACAAACAAATAGGACAGAAATTGTCTTTCTACAAGGCACACGGTAAGGCTTAATAATATTACTTTTTCTTATTACAAAAACACGACCACTTAATCGAGCAATGATGGATTTCGCGGGAGATTTGGAGTATTAAAAATATTATTTAAAAAAAAAATTATAATGTGACTCGTTTAGAGCTGATAGTCCTCTCTTGAAGCGCTCATTTTCGAAACTGAATTCCTTCTGAACACCATCGTATTAGAGACTCTCTCAGTTGAAAATGTTTCATTTCAACTCCACACACTACCGCACAATTGAATGAATTTTGTGTACAAGAATATGTTGCTATAGCATATTTTCTCGGTGTGTACGCGAACTATCTTTTCAATGTGTCGGCACTTGGTGAGAGAGATTATTTTTAACCAAGTATTGTGCCATAGAAACCATGAGCTTTTAGGAAAGCTTTTGTTATTTCATTCTCATACATTGATATGTATTGATTCATTGGATTTTTTTTAGCATAAATGTTTAGATTGAGCTGCTAATTTTACTTTAGCTTGAATCTTTTGGTTCGAATCTTACTGAGAATTATCTTAAAAATTATATAAAACTCCATGAAATTTGAGGAAAAATTATGTTTTTCAATTTATTTAAGCTTTTTCAAATTAGAAAGACTAATTAGTCAGAAACTGCGAGTGACTGACTCGCAAAAATTCACCTCTGAATTTGTAGTTTTCAACCTCATTTTGCTGTGTGTTAATTTGCCTTTCTTATATGAATTTGTGAGAATATACTTACTTGAGCTTTAAAAATATAATGGAGCTTTTTTGCTCTCTTTAACTGAACTTTCTTTGCTATTTACCTATGTAGTTAATAGGATACAAATTCTTTGCGAGAGAATTTTGAGAATTTTGATTTAGAGAATTTCTTAAACCACCAATACAGAGATATTCCAACATATTTTCCTGCTTATTGGTTTCTCTGCTCATACACATCCGTATATTTGTATTGTGAACACGAATCCAACAAAATGAACCATTCCTCTGTGTGTGCTGCAAACATTTTCAACCATTCTGGCGCGATTCCATGGTTTTCTTCCATTTACCACAAGTAGTGGATGGATATGTGGTTTAGGGAGAGAAGAAAAAAACGAGCGGTACATTGGAGGAGAAGAATAAGAAGAAAAAGAAGAAAAGAAAAGAGCACCATAAGTATAAAATTCTTGTACTTGTCTATTCCCTCGCAGAGCAATTGTCGTAATTGTATTTATAAACGGTGTGTGATAATAAATATTGACGTAGATTTTTAGGAATGTGTGTACATTTTGACTTGGTTTTTTGCCACATCGGAGTCACACATTTTGACCCCGCGAGCACATTCTGCACATGATGATGTTTGGGGGAAAAAAGGCGGCAATATGCAAGATTTATGGTGGAAGACAAAGCCAAAATGTGAGGCATATCAAAGAGGGGTAGCAATTAATTAATGCATTTCCTGGAATCTCACTAAAAACGTCCGGAATAATAATGTAAAAATGTACTGGTAAGCTGACCAAGCTTACGGGAGCTGTGTTTCTTTCAGTGTACCAATTTTGTGAGAGCAAACTAAAACGCAAATTAATTTAAATACGCGCAAAGTCGGGAAAAGTTGAAAAGTCATACCCTAAGAAATCTTTAGAAGGCCATATCTCGAGAACGGATCCATAGATTTTCATAATTTTTTTTTGTTTGAAAGGTCTTGAAGTCAGCTATAACATATCGAAAAATGAAAAAAATTTATGTCGCCATTTTAGAAAAATTCGAGTTCGAAATTTTCGAAAACTTTGTTTTTGACTTTAGCGCCTCTTGCGGTCAGTTCTCGAAGTTGCAATGTTCTAGACATTTGTAGGGTTTCATGAAACCTTTGCTATATAAGACCTAGTATTACAAAGAAGGGCGAAAGTGCCAAAATCGTTTCGGCCCTTCCTCATTTGAGGGGAAGGTAGATGGCGCACGAGGTCTTTTTAAGGAAATTTGGGGGTAAGTGAAATGCAAGG
This sequence comes from Lutzomyia longipalpis, assembly GCF_024334085.1. Lineage (NCBI taxonomy): Eukaryota > Metazoa > Arthropoda > Insecta > Diptera > Psychodidae > Lutzomyia > Lutzomyia longipalpis. Next base: position 48,886,025 of record NC_074707.1, read on the forward strand.
AGGACCTTCCTCCCATTCACAAGATCATTTGCTTTCGAGCGCTCATGGTGATCACTTGAAGGGTCGCTTGAGCTGAGCGTTTTTTCTATATGGACTTTTTTCTATATGGACTTTTTTTTTGTACCTACGTTGAGTGGGTTACAGTAGAGGTGCACAAAAAAGGGCTGAAGGAAGAAAAATGTACACGGAGTTGAGTTCAGATCTTGCAACATTTTTGGTTGTACATGAGTGGGAATGAACAGAAATACATTTTCTTTCTCTTTTGCACAATGAGATCTTCCAAAGTCTCGAAGAGCACAAATTTTGTCTTTTCGAGCAAAATTCTGCCTCCAACACGCTAGTTCATTCGACATGAGCTGATATTGTTACTAATGAATTTAAAATACTTGATATGAACTTTTATTTACTTTTTTTTTTTTAATTTTTTAGAAGTTTATTTAATCTCTTTTTGAGTCAACTTTGAATCAAAAATTTTCTTCTAAAGGTTAGTAAAATATTAATTTTGAAAACTCCGTGGAAATATTTGGTAAATTAAAAAAATATATAGGTACTTAATTAAAAATAAATAAATTCAAAAAACGAAATCGAATTGCTTAAAATATAATAATTAATCAATATTTGGCTAGACCAGAATAATAGAAAAATTCTATTTGCGGATTTAACCCTCCGTATACTATGAGGGGCAGGTGACCAACCCTAGAGCTATATTTTGAATTATTACACCTTAGTTCTTAGAGATATACATAGAACCAAGCTTTGAGAAATAAGTTTTTTGGTTATCTGAGAAGATTGTGTAAAAATTTCAGGTCAATCCGACCACCAGAATAAAAGTTATAAGGAAAAAATATATAAAGAGGGAATTCAAAAATTGTTGTAACAGTCAAAATTCCATTTTCTCTTCACTTTGTCACTATTAGTCTCTTTCTAGAAGATTCTAACATAAAAAAATTATTGAAAAAAATCATCAAAAAATACATTGAAAAATTTATTTTTGTGTTCAAAATGGATAAAAGACTTATTAGGGAGTACCAAGGAGTCTATTAAAGCTCATTTGACTGAAAGATTTTGCTTTTTTGCAAAAAATTCTATGGGGTCGGTCACCTACCCCATTGTAATTCACATAAGTGTTTTGGTCACAGTACGGAGGGTTAAGGCGTTTAAAGAAAAAATGTGAACAAAACTTTTTATAATTTTTAGCGATGTTTCAGCATAGTGTTACTTGGAATTTAGGATTTATAATTGTGTTTGAAGTAGTACATCGAGTACATCATTATGTTGAAAAGATAGTCAGATTAATATTTTAAGAATAAAAAAGAATTCTTTTGAGGCTTCCAAAAATACTTTTCGCATGTTAAGAAAAAAATATTCAAAAAATTTTTCTTTTAGCGCTTTTTAAATCTTTATATTTCTTCATTAGCTGGGTAGTGCAGAATACGAAACGGATGAGTGGTTTTTACTAACTTAAAGGGATTTCTCAGTCAGTATAATTATTTTAATCTGAACATGTCACTTGGGGCGAATTTAGTCGCTAATGTAAACAGTATGGAGTCACTTCACTCCAATTTACGTCTCGCTTCGCGGGGATTAGTTGCGCTTCGCGAAAATTTTAGATAAATTCTAAAATATTGGTAAAAATTAGGCTACTCGAATGTGGTTTAAAGGGAAATAAATACGGCTGTTTAAAATCTTCTGATATAAGAGGCATCTGTATCAAATTTCATCACGATCGGTCAAACGGTGTAGATTTGTATAGCCGAACACGACGGAAGATTACCAACAAACAGACCTTTCTTTATTATATAGATAGGTATTTTCTAGCCTTCCATTCCAAAAATATCATGGTTGATTTTGTATGCTTCTCTGTTTTAGTGATTTGAAAAGTAAAATACTTTGTAACGGATTAACAGATGAGAAGTGAGATTAGAAACTGCAAATAATATCTTAGGTGAAAAACCATTTCCAATGTCGGAAAATATCATCAACTTTATTTAAACCTCATATTCCCTCAAATGGCCTTTAAAAAATTCTAGGACGAAAATATCACATTAGATTGACCTATCGAGGAAAATATCTTGACTTAATTATTTATTATATAAAGTTTTCTGTCCGATAATCCATACAATTTCACACTTATAAATCCTAAAGATGCGACAAAAAATATGCCGAAACATCGCTGAAAAGTATAAAAGTTGTGTTCACTTTATTCGTTAAACTGACAAATAGAATTTATATTATTCTGGTCTATATTTTAATCAACTCAATTTTTTTCAATTATTTTTTTTTCTTTTATTTTACTAACCTTTAGAAGAAAATTTTTGATTCAAAGTTGACTCAAAAAGAGATTAAATAAACTTCTAAAAAATTAAAAAAAAAAAAAGTAAATAAAAGTTCATATCAAGTATTTTAAATTCATTAGTAACAATATCAGCTCATGTCGAATGAACTAGCGTGTTGGAGGCAGAATTTTGCTCGAAAAGACAAAATTTGTGCTCTTCGAGACTTTGGAAGATCTCATTGTGCAAAAGAGAAAGAAAATGTATTTCTGTTCATTCCCACTCATGTACAACCAAAAATGTTGCAAGATCTGAACTCAACTCCGTGTACATTTTTCTTCCTTCAGCCCTTTTTTGTGCACCTCTACTGCAACCCACTCAACGTAGGTACAAAAAAAAAGTCCATATAGAAAAAAGTCCATATAGAAAAAACGCTCAGCTCAAGCGACCCTTCAAGTGATCACCATGAGCGCTCGAAAGCAAATGATCTTGTGAATGGGAGGAAGGTCCTCCTTGCATTTCGCTTACCCCCGAATTTGCACCAGTCCGCGCGCCATCTACGTTCCCCTCAAAAGAGGAAGGTACGGAACTCTTGGATTTTTTCATCCCTTCAGAGATTGTATTACTATATAAAATCCTTCTACAATGATGAAACCTTTCATTTGCACTTGAGTTGATCAAAATCGGACTTGTAGAACCCGAGATATGACATGCCAACTTTGGAAGGCTATATCTCGAGAACGGATCCATAGATTTTCTTAATTTTGTAAAATACCTGACATTTGAGATACCACTGTCATAGTCAGGTACTACGATTCAGACTTATGGGGGTGAGTCCGGTCCGTACGTCCCCATGGCCCACGAGTAACTGAGCCAACCGTACTACGGTGGTTGGGAGAGAGAGTCACCTTAAGACGCCCGCCAACCCCACACACATAAGCCAATCTGTCCTATACCATGACAGTTAGTACCAGCGGTACTACATTCGGCCATTCCTGACTTTTGTGACGTCCTCGGCACAAGCTAGGAAAAGCAAGACAGATTGACCGAATTTTCCCGTGATCTTCGACCAGTATACTTCGCAATGAATGCGATAACAACTGCGGTCCTGTGTATAGAGTACAAGTCTGTATTAGACAACAACTCTATTCACAAACTGAAGATCATATCAAATTGTTCCTAATGGAACCGTACCTGGTAGCCCAAGTACACAAGGGTTCTGTTTGATTTAGTACGCCAGTGCACTGACACAAAATCATCACACCCATGAACCTACAGAAGGTTCTTTCAACACAGCTTTCGCCATGTTACTTGTTTCTCATGGAACATATGTCTAGACTTAGCTTACCCAGTTCCAGGAACCGTAAGCTCGTTCCATAGAGACTAGTGTCTCCGAGAAACCATTCGCCGTATGACTAACTGGATTGATGTTAATCAATACAACATTTCAGGTTTTCAACGTAACAGGCCCACCATGCAAGCATGATGCCTCTCCGCGAAAACCTCGTCATGCTTTATCTACACCAGTATCATTTACTCACAGACTCATGATTTGTCTCTCTATACCATCCGATCAACGAAGACTCATGAATGTTGTCTTTAGTATTAACTGGTTGCATGACCTGAATGTTTTGTCTAGCTTACAATGCGTCCATTGATCGCCCAGACCTACATTTCTATTCATCCATTCTACCATATCTATTGAGTCGTCAGGTTGATACCTTGCCTCATAATCATAATGGTTCTATGGATGCTTGAAGAGCCAGTTTATCACAGTATTTCTACTGATCACATAAACATAGTGAATTGCTCTTCCATGTGCACAAATGCACCTTTCTCTTCTCCTGATACCTCACTATGCGAACCATAACCTCAGAGAACTTTCTTTCGCCCAGGTATCTAATGCTTCAGTAAACCTGATCAGAAGAGAAACGCTACTTCGACACACTACCTCTTATCCGTGCACTATACTGCAAGCTATACTTCTACGCTTCAGTAAAGCAATTATTTATGTACCAATACAGGTACCTTTCCCATAGCATGATACCACACCAGTGATAAGAGCGATAACCTCGAAGAACTTCCTTCCGCTCAGGTATCGTCAGATGCCTCGGTAGGCATTGCACAAAAGAGAGACTACCTATGCTACAACGCTACTAGTCCGTTTCACTACATTCAAGCCCTAACTATGCTTCAGTGAAACCACTCTCTTATCTACATAGAAGCACATTTCTCTCACTCTAGATACCAATTATACCAAGCCAAGATGCTGAGGATCTTCTAGCAACCAAATTCTACTCTTCCCTCTTTTTTTTTCCAAGAAGAGTCCAATTATTCTTCTGAACGATTGCTTAGGATCCGTTGGTATCATTTTGAACTCTTCCCTTAAGCAATTCCTTATTCCTGTTTGAGTTTCATCTTTTTTTTTTTTTTTTTTTGGTAAAAATCAAACAACCAATTTTCTTTAATCTTCGTATTGCATAAGAATTGTGCTAAAATCTTTTCACTTATCCATCTCCTTTTGAAAATTCCAACTAACTTTAATTTTTCTTTAATGAAATTTTTAATTCATTTTTTTTCCAAAAATTTCACTGTTTTCAACTATTTTTCAATTTCTTTAAAATTTCATGCAATTTTCAACTTTATAGGAATTTCCTTCATTCCCAACATCATGAAAATTTCCTTTTTTTGTGAAATCAAAACTTATACACTTTTCCTTCTATTTTACTTTCATTATTTAAATTCAATGAAATTTTAATTTTCCTATTATGAAATTTTCAACCTTGATGGAATTTAATTCTCAATTCTTGTGCAATCTTCAGTCCTGAAACATAAAATTTCATAACAGAAATAAAACAAATTCTTTTTTTTTTTGTTTCCATATTTCTTTCTTTTCATGCTGTAAAGGAATCTTGCAATTAACATTCTCTTAAATTCAACATGTTCATTTCATGCATAAACATAATCAACAACATTAAGAGAATATCAGGGGGTTGAAAAGCGCTTTTCAGGGTTAACAATTCAAATACCATGATATAAAACATTAAAATTCAAGATTCCAAATTCGGAGAATACCACTCTCCTACCAAGAGAAAATACTTGCGATTTTCCTTCTTATACTTCTCATGCATTGCTGCATACGCTCCTTTTCGCCGCACCATCAACGCGTGTCAGGACCACCGCACGGTGCTTCGTTGGTGTATGTGTGTGTGTGTGTCACCTTATCGCGACGAGCTGCCTCTGCTGCTTGACTCTCCGCAGCACACTCATACGCAGCTCCTTGCGCACGCCGCTTGTCACTCACACACACACACAATAGTACCGTTAAACGGCACTTTCTCTTTTGTCCAATTGCGTCGTGAAAAGACGCAATTTCTTACACTCGCGACACTTTTCCTTTGCGAAAACGTTTTTCGCATCGAAGGAAATCACGACGGGACTTTCCATGCCCCGAAAAAGCCACCCGGATGACTTTTTTCCGCACCCCTTTCGCGACGGCAACACAAAAACTGCCGAAATGTCACTTTTTCATTGCAATTTTCACGGCTTTTTCGACGCGTTTTCCCCGAATTTCACTCATTTACACGACGGGGAACCATTATTTAGCACTCACGGGTGCTACAACGCGATTCACTACGCCGCGAAAGTCCCAAAACGGTGGACTTTTTCCGCGAATTCCACCACGTGACGTCAAGGTGACGCCATGAAATTTTTCACTCGCGAATTCAACACTTTTCGCACTTTTCCACTTCCGCGAACGAGTTTTGGGCTTATCTCACTTCTGAATTGTAAAATACCTGACATTTGAGATACCACTGTCATAGTCAGGTACTACGATTCAGACTTATGGGGGTGAGTCCGGTCCGTACGTCCCCATGGCCCACGAGTAACTGAGCCAACCGTACTACGGTGGTTGGGAGAGAGAGTCACCTTAAGACGCCCGCCAACCCCACACACATAAGCCAATCTGTCCTATACCATGACAGTTAGTACCAGCGGTACTACAATTTTTGGCATGAAGCTAGATAATATGGTCAGCTACAACATATCAAAAAATGAAAAAAATTTATGTCGTCGTTTTCGAGATATTCATCGAAAACTCATCGAAAATTTTGTTTTTGATTTTTGGCCCCCTAGCGGTCACTTTTGAAACTTCGGATGTTCTAGAGAGTTGTAGGGTTTGTTGAGATCTTTCATTTGACCCCGGGTTGATCAAAATCGGTCAAGCCGTTTTCGAGTTATGGTCGATTTTCGATGAAAAATTGTGGCGGCCATATTGACTAAACGGCTTGACCGATTTTCGAAAATGAAGTATCGTTGGAAAGCTCTTGATGGCCCCTACAACATATCAAAATTTCAGATTTTTAGCTATTACAGGGGCTGAGATATAGGCAAAACAAAATTTTGAGGTTATTCAAAATGGCGGACGGAGGGGTGGGGGGTAAAATTTGACATCATAATCGGATGTCTTCCAGTCGATATTTAAACTTTGCCGTTTACCGCAAGTCTCTATCTATCACCGTTCTCTCGCAATTTAGCGATTGATTCCGGACGGCCGGACGGACGGACGGCCGGCCGGAAAAAAATTTTTTTGGCGCATACGTTTTTTGGAATGTGGGGACCCTAATTCGTGCTCATCCCAAGTTTGAGCCCGATCTGACGACTTTCGATTTTGCTCGGTACACAAAAGCTGTGTCTGAAAGAAACACAGCTAAAACCACCGAATGTTCTGCCCAGTTTAATGTCTTTTCATCTGAAGAGGGTGTTTATATTTTCTTAATTTTATTATGTTTATTCTTATGAATGAATAGAAGCCCCCAGGAGTTTGGAATTTTAATGGTGCAATTTTGAATTAATGTTTGAATTAATTCTCTAAAATGCCTAATTCTTCCCTATTTAATTTTTTTTAATAAGTAAAATAGGGGAAGGCTGGGAAGAACTAACAAACTTTTAAACGAAATATTCAATAGAATAGATTTACTGGAAATTCCTTACTATATACTTTCTTTTTAAATATTTACTCATGAATGAGAAATGGATTTTTCGGGCTATCCCGGAAGCTTTGCATGATTCATTTTTCCCCTGTTTTCCCTAAAGGTTAATCGGGAAACCCAAAAATTCTTCGAAAGCAAATAATAATAATATGTGAAATTTATATTCGGAATTTTAAATATTAAAAATCATAAAGGAAGATTATTCTTTTGAAAAATATTTTAGAAAAAAATGATTTTTTTTATCCGCAATCTTTAATATCTGAAGAAGAATTTAAAATTTATACAAACCATCTCTCTAACCAAATTAATATTTCTCAGTTTTTTTAATCAACGATATTTAAACCTCCTAATTTGAAAGCTCTAAAAATTATTTTGGGAGCTTTTCAAGGGGTCTTTCATGATTAATTTTACTCCAGATTTCCTTAAAGCAAAAACTTGGCATCTTTTTTTTCTCCTAGAACTGATTCTACAAATATAAGAAAAATAAGTTTAAAAAAAAGCTTTAAAATAGCTAAGAATATAAAAACAATAAATAAAATCTAACGCAGAGTTTAAGAAACTAAGCGAGGTCACGCTTAAAAGGGAAGAAAAACATTTTTATGTTGAATTAAAATCTGCGCAGAAATTCCAACAAATCCGCGTATTACGTTGAAAAATTCTTTCCCAGAAGTTGATTAGAAATCTCTCGCGAGGAGAGTGGTGAAAAAAGATTGAATTTCTTTGCTGCTTTAAGTGCGTCCTCTTGCCACTGTCGTGCAAGCATGCGAAATAAAAAAAGAGTCCCCATAAGCTGGCTATCTAATGAAATTCCAACCGATTTATAGATAAGGCCATGATGATAATTTATATGAGATTTGCACGATCCCACAATCTCAGGAATTCCACACACCACACCAAAATCAACTGTAAGTGCAAGAATTTGCCTCTTTTTTTCGCGATCGCGCGCGCCGAGGTGAAAGACGGCAAAAGGCACAAAAATGCCCGTATGCAGCAATATTGGCGAGCAAAATACCAATATGGTTATATCGCAAGTCTTTTCCACCTATTTCACCGTGCTGTGAGGTATTTGAAAGTTTTGTGTATATGTGTACACACAATTCCTTCGTTGGAGTTTACTGTAAACATCGCATTCCTTTGCAAATTATTTATCAGTTTGTTTTTAAATCAGCTGAACCCACCACCATAGCCAATTTGTATTTTATATGGTTCGCTCTAGCTCTTTCAATTATTCTTTTTTTTTTCATTCCTTCTATTGGCTTTTTTTCACAAATAATTCTTTGCCAAAAAAAATCATGAGAAAATTTTTAATTAGCTCGAAGAAATTTTTCTTTTGCTGACTTTGCTATGTATAGCGAAAGGTTACCTATACAATATATATACCTATTGAAAATATGTTGAATTATGTAATGAAAAATGCCATTCGCGTCTCTTGGAGAAAAAAGTATATTATTTTAATACAGTCAAAGAGGAAATTCACTAATTAGATAGATCGCGATGTGATGGAAGAGAAAAGAGGAAGAATGTCAGGTAATGTGGAAAAAGAAATTTGTCAATAGTCCACTGAGGGCTTTTTTCTCTCTTCATCTACCTATACATACTCTTAAAGCTGCAATGCCAGACATTTTTCTTCCATGGCCCTGCATTTCCCAGGGCAGGAATTCGTTTTTTTCTCTTCTTCATCTTCATGGCTATAAGCTGCGCGACCTCTCAGGAAGAAATTCCACATCTCTTACATTTAAGAGACATACCAAGCAGTATAGATAGTTTGTGGAGGGAGATTGTGCAAGAGATTATATACATACATAGTTGAGTGAGCTTAGAGGAGGTGATACGGAGGAAACGTGGCAGCGGTGCTCGCGCAAAGAGGTGGTGGCGCGCGGTTTTAAGTTGCGCGCGCTGAGAGTGTCATAGAAAAGCCAGCATGGATTGACGTCAGTTGACTTTTTAAAGCGATTCTGTGGAATGCGAAAGCAAAGCGGTTATCTGAAAAACTAGTAATATGCCTTTGGGTTTTATACAAAACTGGCTCCATCGGCTCCCATGGCTAGTAAATCGAGATTTTCATTCGACTCGCATTGCTAATAGTTCAATGTACAACGCGCGCAAGAGAGATACTTTCTAGGGGAGTATGGGTGTGTGTGCGCGCGACGATTATTAAAATGGATAAATTATTGGATCACACTGCCGGTTTTCTTGTGTGATTTCTGTTCTTGACATCTCTCTCACACATTGCGCCTCTTTACCTCCCATTTGCAGCAGCAGCATAGTCCAACCAAAGCATCTCCTCATGCCCCGTGTGCGTATCGAATGGTGTGAGAAAATCTTCCTACATACATATATTGCAACTTAAGGAGGGTGAGAAGAAATGCCTTGAAGATGGAAAATATTTAGTTGGGTGTACAAACTATAAAATTCACCAGACTTTACTGTTTATTTATTGGAAATAAATTTCCCAAGAAGCCCAACTCCTTAGTGCACGCACACTCTGTACACTTTGCACGCCAAGAAGAGAATTATTTTATTAATATTTATACCGAGAAATACACCCAATAGTGGGACGATGCTGAGATTGCTTTTTTTCTACCTCCTCTAACTCCTTCCTTCTTCATTTACTTACTTGCAAAAAAATTATCTTCATTGCTCTTGAATTTGAAGCATTTCACAATTCTTTGCTTCATTTCATTTCTCACGCGATCACACGGGGAAAATTTACAAATCAATGAGATAAAGTTGGAAAATGAAATTTTCAAAGAATTATTAAAGAACTTCAGGAGTATTTTAGGAATTTTTAGAATTAATTTAATAAATTAAGAATAAAGTTCATTCCTTCCCTAATAATTATTTTAATTGTGCTGTGTACTTACCTGGCGCCTCCATTGCCATATCTGTAATTTATTTAAATTACAGTGGAGGCGCCGGGTAACTACCAGGCATCTCAATCTACCTAAAATTTAGAATTTCTTATGAAATAAGTCATATATGTAGATTGAGATGCCTGGTAGTCACCTGGCGTCTTCACTGCAATATAAGTAACTTTACAAATATTGCAATGGAGACGCCAAGTCATAGCGAAAATTTAGATTTTCATGGAAAATCAGTATGTACAGATAAAGATAAAACCGTTTGGTAGTCACCCGGCGCCTCCACTGTATGACTAAATAACTCAAAATGTCTTCCAAATTTCTATAAACCTTGAAAGTTTTACAATATCAGCAAGAATTGATTTGTAATTTTGGATAGAGACGTCTTGTGGTTACCTGAAATCAATTAACTGGCGCCTCCATTGCAATTTAAATACATATGAAAGTCACAGATATTTCAGTTGAAGCTCCAGGTTTTATCTGAGTTCACTTAAAGCTTTACCTGGCGCCTCCACTGTTCGTACCTAAAACTTAAAATTTCTTACGAAATCATACATAGATGGAGACGCCTGGTAGGCACTTGGCGGCTCTACTAAATTGATAAATTGAATTAAATTTATTCTCAAAGAATTTTGAAAATATCTCAACTTAAGTAGCCCCAGTCTTCCCTATTAATTGTTATGAATTGATTAGAAATTCAAAGCACAATCCCCTTGATTTCTGAATACCCATCACAGCATAATGAATTCGCATTTGATTATCATTTAATGCGGGGGCATAACAAATATGCGGGGGCAGATTAATCAAAGAAAAAAAATCCTTTTATTTCTCTCACTGACATCTTGCTGATTAAATCTTATCATTTTAGCTGGAATTTTAGCAAAATAATTGTAAGAGGGGACGACGACAGGCTGATAGGTTCAGAGTCTCAAATTGATTCGAAGAAAATTCAAAAAAAGAATAAAATATCTCAAATCTCAACGAAAAATGCGATAAAGTATTTCTTAGAATCACGTTGTTTATTCTCTGCAAGATTTTCTGGGAGATTTTGTAATTTAGTTTCATATATAGCTGAGAAAGCCCAGAGGGTCACATTAATGGAATTTCTTAATGATCTAATAAAATATTCATGCATTAATTTTCGTTAAAATAGAAATAAAACTTAATTTCAGCCCACATTTTGCGCTGGATGTGATTTAATTTCGAATCATACTGTTTGAGTCAAAAGTGCATACGTAAGCTAATCTTTTATCTCACACTCTTCTATGAATTATATGCGCGAGAGAGGTATGTTGTGTTATGGTATGTATGTACAATTTACACGCATATTTTGCTTTAGACCGGGGGAAAAATAATAAATTATACCACACATACATATATGTATATGGGAGGCCTATGTAGCTATGCATATGCGGTGAGGAGGTGAAGGAAAAAAAAGAACTTCTCTCGTTCCCGCTATTTTTGGTCGTCTTTTTTTCTACACTACATACATATAGATACATATATATGTTCCAATCGTATAGTCGTAGATGCGAGAGAGGTTTAAGAAATAGTTGTGGAAGGAGATGTAATATTGTGGAGAGGAGAGGAGAGGCGAAGCAAAAAAAAAAGACGAGCAAGAAAGAGACTAATAAACCGATATATCGCATTCCAGGGAATTATATTTCAATCAGAGAACTCAATCTCTTGGGCGATTTGGTTGGCTGAGGGCTGAGGGGGGCGCGCAGTTGTGGTGACCAAGAGTGAGATGGAAAATTCAGGCGATCATCCAACAAAACACTTTACGTGCCACGCTATATGATCACGAAATTGTAAGTAAATACACTTCATAACATCCAGAGGTAATTTTGTGGATGTTCAAATTCATCTTCTTATCGTCGTACCTTTTTTTTCTCTCTTCTTGCCTTCTTTCCTCCCCCATTCCGCGTGCTGGTGTTGCACCCTCCCCCTAAAGCATTTGCGTCTGTTGTACTTGCAAGTTGGAAGTTTTTTTTTGGCCTCAAAGATACCCACCAATCTTCCACGGTATAAACTTTGGTATTTTACGCAAAAATTTTAAAATACTCATCAAATTCACTCACGATTCTCATTCTCTCACAAGGAAGAATTGTACGTACACATGTGGGGAGAAGAGACATACAAGAAGATTGAGGTGAGATTGAAGACGGAGCCAGAACACAGCGAAAAAAAAAAACGAGATCACTTTGGGAGAACACACGTTGAAAATAAAAAAAAAACGACACTGAGGGAACTCACGAAAAGAATTTGGTTTGAATTCTTTCTTGTTTTTTTCAACATCTTCTTGGGTTGTTCTTCTACGAAAGAAAACGGGCAATTTTCCTTTGTTCCTCACGGCATTTCGGTGGATCCCGCCTGTGTGGGTGCAAAAGCACGAAACTGATTCATTTCATTGCATCATTAAAATGATTTGGGTGGTGTTGAGTCAACGACCTGTCGGGAGGAAATATTTTCATAATAAGTTGGCACCAACATTAACAACAAAATGTAAAAAAAAAGAGCTGCCCTTATCAATGCTCTTGCTCTTGTCAGTTTAAGAAAAAAAAAACAAAGTACAATGAAGTTGGAAAGTCTCGAAGCACGAAATGCCGCACATTTTATGATCCAAAGTACAGCATAAACTCTTCTCATCTTTTTTCTTTCTTTGTATTTCCATTCCTTCGCTTCCCCAAATGATCTTTACGCGTCCAATGATCGCGGGCGGGTGTTGAAATCACACAAAGTTTTCTTCCTAATGACGACAAACGGAAAAAAAAGAGTCCGCACATTCCATTTGAGGTCATTTAATTCAATTTTTTGCAATGTCTCAATTTTTGTCATAATGTTATTTTTCATTCAAAATTTTCTCTATAAACTTTTTATTTATTGGAAAAGAAGGAGAAAATTAAGAGAGAGTGATTGAGATTGTTTTTGTGGACTTTTAAAAAATGTGAAAAATCTGCGAATAAGCTTTAAATTTTGAACTTTTATCGATATTCTTTGTAACAGAAGGGTGTTGTCTCAACAAAATCATTAAATAATGTAGGTAAGACAGGCGATAAAAAAAAGTCAGGAAAGTTTTAAGAAAGGCTTAAATTGTCATAATTTATATGAAAATAATAAAGAGATTTGAGAATACTGTAGGGTGAGAAAATTCTTATAAAAATTACTTAAACTGGTTTTCTTTATTTAATTGAGAAATATGATATTTTGAGCTTTTCATTTACATTTCTTTTTGATTGTTTTATAGCTGAGTCTCTCACGATTTTTTTTTAAATTTTTCAAGTTCATTTTATTGAAAGCACCTTCAAGTTCAATTAAAAGAAATATTTTATTTGTGCTTTATTTTGAGAAAGAAAATAAAATTTTGTGATTTCGCATCGTTTTTATAATAAGAATTTTATGATAAGAACAAAATATTCTGTTAAGAATAAAAATTCTGTTGTGTATTCTGAATGCTTAATTCTGTTAATTTCACTCATTTAATTGAATTTTATTTCCATAAAACGTAAAAGAAACATTTAGTATTATACATCAGCCTAAATGCACACAATACACAATTTGGTGGAATTTTTGAATTTCTTCAACGGCTAAAAATCGTTAAAAAATTAAAATGAGAAATTGTGAAAATTTATTATCTCACCATTAAAAAGGAACAGTATAAAGCGAAAGAACGGTAAGTAAAACTTACGGGCTGTGATTCTTTCTTTGTCAGTGAAATGTGAAATTGACGGAAAATTGAGGATGGGCAAATTTTGAGGAAGGCTTTCTCGCGCACCGAATCACAGCCAACGCGCAGATAATTTGTGAGAAGCCTTAATAGTGGGCGTTGGCTGTGATTCGGTACGCGAGAAAGCCTTCCTCAAAATTTGCCCATCCTCAATTTTCCGTCAATTTCACATTTCACTGACAAAGAAAGAATCACAGCCCGTAAGTTTTACTTACCGTTCTTTCGCTTTATACTGTTCCATCCATGCTATATTTAATTTTTATCTTTGCAGTTTATTTATCTTTGCATTTTTATATGTATATATATAATGTATATATCTATGCATTTATATATATATTATTTTATTTTATATGTGTGTATATAAAACGCCCCGCTTCGCGGGGCGTTAGACTTATACAACTCAAGATATGACATGTAAACTTTAAAACGCAATATCTCCGGAACGGCTACATAGATTTTCTTCATTTTTGGCATGGTGATAGATACTATAGTCAACTATAACATATCAAAATATGAAGCAATTCTATAAAGCGGTGCTCGAGATATTCATCGAAAACACATTGAAAATTTTGTTTTCGATTTTAGCGCCACTTGCGGTCATTTTTTGAACTTGCGATGTTCCGAGCAGTTGTAGGGCTCGTTAATATCTTTCATTTGAGCCCGAGTTGATCAAAATCGGTCAAGTCGTTCTCGAGTTATGGCCGATTTTCGATGAAAAATTGTGACGGCCATATTGGCTAAACGGCTTGGCCGATTTTCGAAAATGAGGTATCGTTAGAAAGGTATTGATGGCCCCTACAACATATCAAAATTTCAGATTTTTAGCTATTACAGGGGCTGAGATATAGCGAAAACAAAATTTTGAGGTTATTCAAAATGGCGGACGAAGGGGTGGGGGGGTGGATTTGACTTCATAATCGTATGTCTTCCACCCGATATATGAACTTTGCCGTTGACCGCAAGTCTCTATCTATTACCGTTCTCTTGCAATATAGCTTTATATTCCGGCCGGACGGACGGACGGACGGACGGACGGACGGACGGACGGACGGACGGCCGGCCGGAAAGATTTTTGGCGCATACGTTTTTTGGAATGTGGGGACTCTAATTCGTGCTCATCCCGAGTTTGAGCCCGATCTGACGACTTTGCATTTTTGAGTGTACACAGAAGCTGTGCTTCTTTTAAGAAAGAATCACAGCTAATAATTTATGTACCTAATAAAAAATAGGTAATTAATTTTTCAATTTTTAATTCCCTGCAATCTTAACTACAGGAAAATTTTTATTCGATTTTCTTTGTTGCCAAATATGTAATTTCCATGCGATATCAGCCCGACAAAGCTTTAATTTATTCGATTGAATATTTTATTGGAAGTACAACCTGCAAAAAAGTGTTTTGTTGGCTTCTTCGTGTCATATATTGAGCAATAGTGTATAATGTATAGAAGAAGTTGTGTGCGGTAAGCAAAAAGGTTCGTTATCAAATGAGGTTGCTTTCATTGTAATGAAACTTTTAGAAGCTTCGGTGATTTTGGAAGTGCATCCGCATGATCATAGAATTATTTTAGTTGCGGGCAAAGTTCACAAAATATTACCACGTCTCATTCGTCTGGTGTGCCCAACCACATTTTCCTGCGCGGTGGAGTGAGAAGGAAAATGCACGGAGGCAGTGAATAAGCTGAAAACGTCTCTGTGATGATTCCAGAGGTCATCCAGAAGGTTCAACTTGGGTATATACATACAGATTAGGCTCCGAATCATGCTGTGAAAAGGGAAGGGATCCACCCGGGAATCCAACGATCGTGCTGTTCAGTTCAGCTCCAGCTGTGGTGAAGGATTGTGTGCTTTCAGCAACTTAAAAACTCTCACACTTTCTCCGTCGTCTTGTCTACTTTTGTGCTTTTTCTCTTCGTATAAATTAAAATATTTTTTTTGATCATTTAAGAGAACCTTAAAGATCCCTAAAAGTAACTTTTGTTGTTGGTGAAAGATTGTACCATCTTTGTGAGCGTCAAAGTGGCCGTGGCAATTGAAGAGGAATTTTCCGTTGTAGTTGCAAAGTGCAAGAAGTAGCCAAAGAAGTGAGTAAGAGTCTATTCCATCGGTGTATTTCCATTAGCAGCTGGACACAGCAGGGGGTGTCAAAAGTGGCGCCTGAGTTTGTTGGTTGTCTCTGTGTGTTTGAAGAAATAATAAATCAATATTTGAGCTGACAAATTCAATTTGTTTGGCTGCACTTTCCTACACTGCGAGCCCCTAAGCACAATTTACACACTCTTACTGTACCTCCCCCGGACGAGTGTGGCTCATTGTCTCACCCAAAATTTTATTTGTGAACCTCTCCCGTAGTGGCTGGTGGTCAGATAAAACGACGCAATTCGGGATTACCGAGGATGGAAGCTGTGGCAAGAATTGGGAGTATCCCGATTGTTGAGACGAGCCTCAAGACGGCCGAAACGGTGTATTCGCGCATTAAGAGGAGCAACACCCTCTTCAATTGGTACTTTAGCACTGCTGAAGCCACCCTCTGGGCTGCCGTGGACTCCATTAAGCCAGCCGCACGAATTGTGGAGGGGCCACTGAATAAAATTGACAATCTCATGTGCAAGAGCCTGGACATTGTGGAGCAGAGAGTACCAATCGTCTATCTTCCACCACAAGTTGTAAGTTCTTATTTCTTTCCTGAAGAATTTTTTCTCAGTCTTTTACAATAATTATATCTGCTTTTTAAATGGTAAAAAATAGTTCTATTGCTTTTCCTAGAAAACCTTTGAGGAATTTTAAAAGCTTTTTTTAAAAAATATATTTTAAAGAAAATTTGATTTGTCTCGTTTTTCTTTATTCCACCTCAATAATGAAAGAAAGGTAAAATTAAAGACATGAAAAGACTATCAAAATGACGTTTCTATAAAATATTTTATTAGTTTCATAACAAGATTTTTAAGCGAATCACATGCTTCCCATTGATCAGGTGACGATCGTGATCAGATGATTCACATCACTCCATTTTAATTTCACGCTAATGAATCAATTTCCAACCTCATTCAAATATTGCAAAAATTTATTTTTAATAAATTTTTCACACGTTTCCGCGAACTCACAAATCTGATTTGTTTTCTTAAAATATTTATTGATTGATTGACTTATTATGAAAATTTTGATTACAGAATAAATAAGGTTTTTTAAATTCCTTCCACATAATCAGGCTACTTTACACAAAATCTTAACTCATTTTATGAGAATCTTGCATTAGAAAATTCAAGTGGAAGTTATGAAAGCTCCTAAAGCTCGAATTTTAATTGTCTATAATTTTCAATTAATTTTAAAACTTGCTTTATTCTTAAATTAAGAAAATTGTTCCTTCATATCCAAGTAGAGAGCTTTTATTGAACTTTTCGTGAGGCTCAGAATATATTTTTAACTAATTTGTATGATCTTGCAATGAAAGCTCAAAAATAGATAAAATCTTCCTTTTCTGTATAATTTAATTTTTAATTAATGAATTCAACAAGTATAGGGACGACCGTGGATAATAAATGGGCTTCTTAAAGATCGGATTTTCGGTCTTTAATCCGATCTTTAAGAAACCCATTAATTAATTCATTCTAGGACCTTTTCTAAGACCAAAGAAATGAAACAAATATCTCTGAAAAATTGCTTAAAATTAAAGCTTTTATATTTTCTTTTAATTTTAATTAATAGATATTTACAAAATAAAGAGAAAATTAAACCTTCTTTAAAAAATGTTATAGAATTATATTCTTTCTTAAGTCTTTTTTATGTAAAAATCTTTGTTTCGGTCTTCGGTCTTTCGTACCTTATATCCTACGACGTTAAAGAAATAATTTAATTGTTGAAGAATCTCTCTGAGAGTTTTTTTAATGGAAAAGTCCTTAAAAAATTACCTAAAATCCCACAAAATTCCTTTACAGGCATACTACAACACCAAAGAATACATGTCTGACCATTTGGTGCGTCCTGTGATTCGACGTGCTAATTCAGTGAAGGAGTTTGGGCATTCGGTGATGGACAGCAAAGTATCCAATTACGCTGCGGACAAAATCGATGGCGCTATTGAGAGGGCGGACAAGTACGTGGAGCGTTTCCTCCCGGAACAGAATGGACAAGATGAGGTTGACTGTGAGTATGAAGACATTTCTCTTATCAATTTTTTCTTTTAGTTTTATTTTAATCTTTCTTGCATCATCCATTCCGGATCTTTGGAGCTTTTCTCAAGTTATATGATCTCAATCTAATTGTGGCGCTATTAGAAGCCACCATATTTTATTAGCTAAATTCCCCACTGACTAGAAGAAAAGAGACGAGAAGAAAAAAAAAGAAAAAAAAAACATTTAAAAATCTGCCTCTGAAGTGCATGACGAAGAATTTAAAAAAAAATTAGTGGTGATAGGCTTTCATGCTGAACAGAGTGATGGGAAATTATGGGATTTTGTGTGTGCGTGAAATCATCAAGATGCTCTTCAGTTATTGTGCGGAGAGATTTATCGGTTTAATACGATGATGGGGTCATGCTGTGGGGTTATCACGGGGTGGGTAACATACAAAAAAAGAGCTTCTAGTGGAGCACGAAAGGCCTCGCGCGGGCAGAGGGTAGAAAGCGCGGCACTTCCACACGTTGTCACTCAGGCCTGGCTACTTCAGTGAGAGAGAGAGAGAATCTCGTAAAGTCAGAAAAAAGCGCAGTCCGGAGATGCAAAGAAGACGAACACATAAATAAAAAAAAAAGAAAGAAAAAAGATTGAATGAAGAGACAGACGAGGAGACTGTAAAAAGTTACATTATATTCAAAATATTTCTATCTCTGTGGAATTTTTTCCCCACCATCCCCCTTGCCAAGTCTTCGCCGCATTATTTTAATCTTTTTTCTCTCAGCTTTTTTTGTTTTTGGTACAAAAAAAATCAAATATAGAGGACAGAAATATTCTGGAAGCTTTTGCGAGATTCATTTGCGGAGGCGGGCGTATTCATAGAGCTACAATATAATCCGCCCTCCTTATCACATTGTTTTGTCTCCTCAATTTTTTGACTCTAATGCACTCTGTTCTATGAGCCTGCGATATATAATTTCCAATTATACTTTGCCCATGGAGACAACTCTTTTCATTCGTTTTTCTTTTTTGATTTGTCTGCTGCCCTCTTATGTAAAATTTTCTTCATACTTATTGATAAAATTGTCGTTGAAATTTCAATAAATTCCACATTAATGAGGAAATCTCAAACAGGAAACTGACATACGGATTTATATAAATGATTCAAATTCCAATGACCTGGATATAATTTTAACAGATTAAATTATTCTAAATTAAAATTTAAGAATAAAATTCATTGAGTGAGAAATTCTTTAAGCGAGTTAATTTTGAATTTAACAATTTAGTTGCAAATGTTGATTTTCTTGAATCGTATTAGCAGTTGAAAGGTAAAGAATAAGAAAGACGTTTAGTGAAAAATCGAGCGTGAAGAAAAGTTAAAAGATTTGTGTGCAAAGTAAGATTTTTATCAAAGGGAGTTTATCTGAACAAAATAATCCGGATATTTGGAAATATTTAGATTATTGGTTAATATTCGGATGTTTTTGATGCTTTAGGATAAATCCTTCCGATTGCGTCAGCCAAGGGACGGTAGGTCAACCCAAACACATCCTTTCAATTTTAGGGGCCCCTAAAATTGAAAGGATGTGTTTAGGTTGACCTACCGTCCCTTGGCTGACGCAATCGGAAGGATTTATCCTAAAGCATCAAAAACATTAAATTTCCGTCAGTATCAACCCGAGTAATATTCGGATGATTCGCCAAGGAAATTCAAATATAAGTCTAAGCCTAAAAATGATAAATTCAAGCATAAAAACACTTAAACTGAAAAGTAGTAAATTCAAGCCGAAGAGTTCTAAATTCAACCCAAAAAAGACCAAATTCAAGCCGAAAAATATTTGGTTTTCAGCTCCAACAGATTGAGAAACAAAACTTTAAAAAAAAAATCATTAAAGCCTAAAAAAGGATTAAATTCAAACCAAAAAATCCTAAATACGTTTTTGGAGTTTTTTTTGGTTTTGAGTTGTTCGGTTTTTAACAAAAGATATTCGGATGATTTGGGTAAAAACTCAAAATTTTCGTCAGATAAAAACCCTACGATTTTTAGTAATATTCGATGACTTAATCTGATCTTCAATGCAAAATAATGTCAAATCTAATAAGTTTTTCCTATCAAATTCAATATACTTTAAATCCGTTTTAGTTAATCATTAAATCGTATTTTAAAGTTTTTTTTTAAAGAAATATTAAAGAAAGCTTCAAAGATTTCTTCAAGTAAAATATTTCGGTTCAACCAGGCGCCTCCACTTTATCATTCCTACTTATTATGTATTATATCTCCTTTCATCAAAGCTTAGAGATAATTTTAGCACATTAATTAAATTCTGCGAATTATTTTAAAATGTTTAAATAATATTTGAGCAACACTGAGTAGGTTAAAATTTCGATGGAGGCGCCTGGTGGTTTATTAAAAGTTCTGAGAGAGCAAAACAAAACCTTTGCCCTTATTCTAACTAAGCTAGTTAGCTAACTAAACAAACTAATACAGTCTAAGAGATTCAAAAAAATTGTTCAAATTATTCGAATTTGATCCTTAAAGAAAGATTTATTCAAATTTTGATCTTAAAACCTTTTTTTCCAAATTAATTTTTATTAAAATTCATTATTATCAATAATTTTCTGTTTTTTTTGAAAGTAGTTTAAAAATTTATTTTATTTGTTAAAAACTAATTTTATTAACTACTTTAGAGACTTCAAAATTTATATTTGGGTCTTTTAATTGTTTAGTTGGTATTTTTAAGAAAAAAACTTCAATATTTTAAGCTGCTTTAGAACTTAATAAAAACCACCAGGCGTCTCCACTTAAGGAAATTTCATAAAGCTCAAGATTTTACATTAAAATTTGTTCTTCAGTGGACAATAACAAGAACAATGAGGACGATAGCAAGGAGATTCACGTGATTCAGACAATTCATCGTGGACAGAGATTTTCCCGGAAGCTCAAGCGTCGTCTCACGAAGCGTACGATTCTGGAGGCACGTGCCCTGAAGAAGCAGAGCGTCGAGGCTATTCACATTCTCGTCTATGCGGCTGAATTGATGGTAACGGACCCCAAGATGGCGCTTCAACGTGCCCAGGAGCTGTGGGCATACCTCAGTGAGAATGAACCGGAGAATCAGGCACGTCCGGAGACACTTGAGCAGCTTCTGGTACTGATTACGCGCGAGACTGCACGTCGTGTTGTGCATTTTATCAATTTTACCGTGACCACGGTGAATAAAATGCCGAAGACGGCAAAATCAAAGGCCACGGAGATGATTCATCACTTTATCTACATCACCAACTCCGTCATCCACATGGCGCACCTCGATAAGGTTAAAGTGAGGGTGGTCAAGGGTGCCAATGGGGTCTACGAGAGAGTCTACAATGTCTACGAAGCAATTCAGCGGTATGCCACGAATGCTCTTGTAAGTATTTTGCTAATGGGAATCCATTGAAAGATTTGAATTTCTAAGACTATGTTAAAAAAAATATAATTTTCAGGAACGCTTGGCTATCTTTCTTTCGGGGCGCCTCGAGGCCGAAAAGATCACGTCAAGTCCGCGACGTCGGCTCCCAGCGGGCACCAATAATAATCAAATGCATAACAACATCAATGGAGTCTATTAGTGCCGCTGTGTCATTCCTCTTCATCTACACTGTCCTCCTACTAACCTTTCTTCACTACCAGCGGCACTTTATGAAGATAACTCTTGTGGCTCTGTAAGTAAACTTTCCTCTCATTTCCTTTACTAATTTTTTTTCCTTTTTTTATACTTTCTTTTTTTTTCTTGAGTCCTCTGCTGACTTTTCTTCTCTTTTTTTAAACTTTTCTCTGATCACGTCTTGTTCCAGCTTAGAGTGTTATTTAAATGACAATCTGTTAAGGATTTGTGGGATTGAAGAGCATTAAAACAAAATAATAAATCAAAAAGAAATTCTCGATCTTGAATTTAATATTCAAATTGATCTTACATTGAAGCTCCACCTCTCTATGCGATAGCCAATAAAATTACTCAATTATCAGATAATTAGAGCTTTCTATTTAAGTATCAGATTTTTCTCTATTCATTTACAATTTACCTGTAAATTTTATTCATTTTATTGTAGATTTATGCGTTCTATCTAAAGGTAGAGCTTCTGTGCAAAAAACTGTTTGAAAAAAGCTCTCATTTCTTACCTAAACTAAAGCTCCTCCAAGTCTGCAGAGGACTTACCTTTTTCTCTTCCCTCTCTCTCTTATATTAACTCTCAATGTATAAACATTATTCTTAAACAAAAAAAAATACGCTGATGTTGCGGCTTAAACTCGGGATTCAGCAGCAAATTCAATAATCGTGTTCTTATCACAAATAAAAGGTTTTTTTTGGTTTATCAAAATGTCTTTTATTTGGTAAAATTAAATGTTTTTCTCGCTCTTTTTTGCAACAATTTTTTCTCATCAAGCTGTGCCTGATGTTCCCCGAGCTTTTAAGCTCTCTCTCTCTCTAAATATATTCACAAAAAGAACTCAAGCACAAAAAAATATTGCAAAAAAAAATCATTTAGAAAATAAGAATTGTTTTTTGTCTATTTTAAAGCACAGAATTGTCTTTTTTTTCTTTATGAGTTTTACTTCGGGGATTGAGGATAAAAAGGGGCAGACAAATGGGGGTTTTATAGTTTCGTCGAAGGGGGAAAGGGGTTCATTTTTAAAATTAAAAATAAATTTTTAAATTAATTAACAATTAAAACACAATCACAATCATATATCGTTTACATCGGCTTGAGGATTTTTTTTCTACATCATCGTCGGAAATCACATTTTGGGCACTCACACGGAGGGCGTGGGGGTTCAGTCCATCCTCTTCTTTTCACCATTGCCAATGTTATCCAACTCAATGTCCGAGCAATTGTCGGAATTTGAGAGGGCAGAATCCATCGAGGAGACCGTGTTGTTCACATTTGCATTGCTCTTCTGCAGCAGGGGCTCCTCCTGTGGGGTCAATGGGGTCACTGGGAGTTGCGTTAATTCCTCATCGGCATTGGGTTTTGCTAAATTTGCCCCACTATTGACATCCTCAATGGCCTGGCGGAGCTGTTTCCCGGAGAAGAATTAGAGAAAATTATTTGTTTTATAAAGAAACTTGAAGTTTGTACACTTATTGAATACATTTTCCTTCCCGGAAAGTGCCATAAGTGACTGGAAGTTGTGCAGGATGAATGCCAATTGCATCAGGAACTTTCTTAGGGATCTTAAGAATCTCCTTTTTAACATCCTGCTGATTATTGATTATATTTTAGGGTCAAAATCTGTCCATTAAGGAAGTCCCATTTGTGATTGCGTGAACAATTTTTATAGACTCAGATTTTGACCCCTAAATGTAATCAAGGATCAGCCGGGTGTTGAAAAAGATATTCCTAAGATCCCTTAGAAACTTCCTGTTACAATGGGCAGGATCACTGCAAAACTTCCCGGCACTTATGGCACTTTCCGGGAACACATCGAACCGATCCGGAAAGAAAAGTTTATTCAAAAAGCGTACAAACTACAAGTTGCTTTTTTATAAAAATCAAAAGAAGATTCTTCCCGGAAAAACTCACCTCCTTGAGCCCCACAACACCCACGAGTTTGCCAATCTTTGTGACATAGGCATGATTAATGCCCACCATGGAGAAGAGGGAATGCACTTTGAGCAAGGACGTCCGCTCGACAAGCTGAAAGGGTGCTGGATCGATGTGAACATTCGCCCCAACGAGATCAATGGGCTTTGCCATTTCCTCCATTTCCCAAATTTTCTGATCTTCCGGTGACATGTCACACACACGCTCCCGCGGCAGTTGCACCTTCTTCGAGATACTCGGGCTCAATGGAGCTGAATCCGGGCCACCAATGCTGGGTGATCCAATTGACCCCACCTCCGGATCAGGCTGAACATCGGCCAGTGTGGCGGATTTGCGGAAGATAATCTCAAAGGCTGATCGGATGCGACTCTCAGTGCCGGTAATTGTGGAGTAGGGCGTTGAGCTGGGACTATGGGGAGAAAGGGGGGAGAACCCTTTGAGATTGAAGGAGTTTGTCTTCTTGAGAATGGATTTCTTGGGCTGTGACCCAAGGATGGGATGATTGAGTGCCTGAACCTTCTTCGCCTGCGGCGGAAGCATTTCATTGTTGGCAATTTGGCGTAAGGTGAGAATATCCGGTGCGGGCATAACTTCAAAGCGCGACGGACGACGCTGTCGTTCATTCTCCTCCCGTTGCTGACGCTCCTGCTCCTCCCGCGCACGTTCCTGCGCTTCCTTCTGCCACTTGGCCGCCACTTCGAGTCTCTTCTCGCGCCCAATGTGCTTATCGATCATCTTAATCAACTCGAAGCGCTGCACCGAACCCAGGAGGATCATATTCTCCGGATCATCCACCAGTGGGAAGCCACGGAGGGTTTTATTGGCCTTGAGGACTTCCTTCATCTCCTGATACGTGATCCCTTGCCAAATGTACTTGACGTCGCGCACCATGAAATTCTCCACGTGCATACTGTACATCCCCGAGCTGGAGGGCAGAAGATCAGGCAGGTACGGTAGCTTCTTTATGAGGATGATGCTGTCGTACATGGATGGCTGCAGTAGCGCCGCAATGGCATTGGAGATCAACGAGGCAATCATCACGGGCACCAAATGTGTGATTTGACCCGTCATCTCGAACACGATCACACCCACGGACACAGTGTGCGTCACGGCGCCCGCGAATCCAGCAGCACCCACCACAGCATACCCACCGGGGATAATGGGGGACAACTTCCCGCCATACCGCACGCCATTGGGGAACCACAGATGAATGGCTTCACCCACAAGACGCCCAATGGCAGCACCAATCTTGAATACTGGAATAAAGATTCCCGATGGCACTGGGATTGTTGAAGCAATGATGGAGATAAAGAACTGCAATGAGCAGAGAATTTATTTTTCTTTTAAGAAATTGTTTTAAAAAAATTATTTCTTTTGGTATTTAAGGACTTTTAAATGAAGAATATTTTAAGGATTTAAGGGATTTTAAGGAATTAGGGGATTTACAATAATTAAAATTATTTCTTCAGCGGTCAATCTAGCGGAGAAGTTACAAAACTGGCTGGGAATTCGCAAATGATTTATTTTTGTATTTAAGGACATTAAAATTATAAAATAATTGAAGGATTTTAGGGAATTATGGGATTTACAATAATAATTAAAATTCTTTCCTCAACTTTCAAATTTGCGTGAAAGTTACAAAACTTGCTGGAAATTCATTAAATTTACAAAATAAAATACGAATGAGGAAAATTCAGGACTTGAAGTAATTGTAGGATTTGCTGGACTTGGAAGACTTGAAATAAATTTCAAGATAAAAATGTTTTTTATGCATTTATCAAATAATATTAATCCCTTCTATCCTGCAATTCCACTAAAATCCAGAAGATTTTCTTAAGGAAAGAAAAGGATTTGCAGGATTTAAGGGACTTGCAAAAATATTTTTAGGAACTTTTTCGCGAATTATTTGCCTCAGAAAGTTTTTATTAATTTCAGTAAAATTTTCAAACCAACTGAACGATTTTTCTTGATAAATAATTTCAAGGACTTGTTGGATTTACAAGAATTAAAGGATTTGAAGTATTTTCAGGATTTTTTTCTGTTTAAAAATTCATAGAATAAGGGAAAACGTACCAAGAAAAAAAGATAATTGTAAGATTTGGTGTATTTGTGGGATTTACAGGACTTAAATACATTTTCTTAGGTTTTAAAAACTGAAAAGATAATCTAAAAAAAAAAAATAACTCACCGTAAATAATGTGTAGATGGCTAAATTTACAAAAACATTAGTATAGGACGTTGTCCAGTACTTGACAATGGCTGCCTGTTCTACAGTGAGCTCTGTCTTTGTCCACGTAAAATTGGTAAAGAGCTGCACAACCTGCTCGTGTGTACTCAATTCTCCAGCTATGAATTGTCCAAATCCCAGTGGGAAGGACATTGAGGACACCAAGAGGGCCAAAATTCCCGGATATAGGAAACGACTGAGAAGAAAAGAAAATCCATCAAAAATCTTTTCTTAAAATTCTTAAATTTTCTCGTTTTTTTTTTCTTACTTTTTCTGGAGAAATTTATTTATTTTCTTGTTGGATCGCATGAAAAGAACGTACTTCCTGTGGACCCATACATACAGGGCTCCTCCCAAGCCACTAACCACACTGAAAGGATTTTTTTTGTTAATTATTTTAGGATTTTCCTTCAAAATGAAGAAGAAAAGAGTAAAAAAATGATTAGAATGAAAACTAACCCAATGAGGGCGAATACAAAAAGCTCCTGGGGGTCAAAGGGGAAGTCCATGGTGAAGTTTGTGGGGAAGAGAGCCGTTACGGTGTCTGCTTTCTGGAACCAAACGGCCAGCAGACGGAACACAGTGGCACCACAGACAGCAGCAAAGAAGCCACGCCAGTAATTCCTTACGGCAAAATACGTTGTTGTTACTTCAATACTGAAAAGCACACCTAAAAAAAACGAATGAGGGAGCTTTTAAGGAGCTTTTCTAACAGATTACATTGAAGACATAGTTCATTTGAATTGATTTTGAATTAATCTTGAATAAATTGCGGAATATTTGTGCGAAGAATTCATTGGAGGTGTTTTTATGACCATCACTGTGTGCAAAAGTGAATTTACCTCCAACTGGAGCTGCAAAACAAGCACCCACCCCTACAGCACATGCCGCGGCGAGCATTTCTGAGTTCCTCGACTCATTCTCATAAATGCCTTGGAAGGATGTTACCAATTTGCTAAGCAGCTGGGCTACAATACTGGCAATGTGGACAAAGGGACCCTACAAAGGAAGGAAAATTCATCATTTGAAAATAATTCGCAACGTACACCGGGAGTCACGCCGGTAAAGCCGTCAGGAGGTCACACAGGATACTCACTTCCTTCCCCAGAGGCATTCCACTGCCCAGTGTGGCCGTGAGTCCGATCACTTTGGCCACGAGCGTCTTGAATGTGAGGTACTCCTTGAGGGCAACCCCACGGAGGATGGTCTTCATCTCCGGGATCCCCGAACCGATACTCTGCGGCGCAATGGATGCACAAAGCCAGCTGAGAAGAGGATGAGCGATACCGGGAGGGAGACCCAGGCAAAATACTGAGCCACTGGCTGGGATGTGAGATCACGATAGAGCCAGACGCGTGCATTTGTGCACATTGAAATCCCCTTGTCCATCACGTACTGTCCCAAACAGGGAAAATCACATTGAGAGAGATCTCGCGCAAGGAGAAGAAGAAGGAAAAAAAATTGGAGGGACGGTACTCACTGAGATTAGGGCCATTATGATACCCAGTAGTGCCAGAAATATCCAGTCCTCGCCCATCCTGGCGACTGAATGCCGCCAAATCCACGCCATAATTCTGAAGCAGCGACTCTCACGGTGGCCGAGGAGTTCCTGCAATGTTTTCCCACCACTACTACTTTATACATGGGCTCTTCAACATTATTGGTTTCTCTCCAAAAAATCCCGCGCAATTCCTCCGGGATCCCACCCCTCCACCCAAAAAAAAAGCTTTTTCTTCTTTTCTTTTTGTCTTTTAAATTCAAATAAACATTCCTCGTCAAGTTCAAGGCTCGCATTTTTTTTTGCACCCACCACAAATTGATCGCAGAATCGTGGAAAAAAGTAATTTGAATTTCTTAAGCTTCTCTTTTTTTTGTGTGTCCACTCCAGGCGTCATCACGAAGCATTTCTTAATGATTGCCCATCTTGCACTCTTTTTACGACATGTCCAACCACTTTTTACAGCCGGTTTCTTTTGCGTATGGTTTTTTTCACCATCATCGTCGTAAGAAATTCTTAATCTGCGCAACATGATAAATTTAAAGAATTTCTCCTCAAACGGAGGGTGTCCAAAGAATTCTTTTCACAAAAGAAACTTTCTTTCCAGAAATTTTTGCATTGAAAATTATTTTATTTCTCTGGCAAATTTTCAGGTCATTGTCAGAGTAATTTAATACAAGACAAATGAGTTCTTTTCGCATGTTGTTATCATTGACCTTAAAATGGTGCAAATTCCTTAAAACATAAATTTGCAAAAGGATTTATTTTATCGGGCAATTTCCCTCTGCGCAAAAATATGTCAAGGATGGTTATTTTGTTTTTCACTTCAAGATCATTATTCTAAGATCAATTTGAAATGTTTAGATTGATTCTTCAGCTAAGCTAATGGCTTTGGGAATCCCGCCGGAGAGCTTTAAAGAAGAAATCTCTTTGATTAGCTAAAACTATTTATTTGTAAGAGTTCTTTAACACCAATATTTGTTTTCTTTTAGGTTTTTCCTTTAGTTTTAGCTGTGATTCTTTCGATTTTTTTTTGTGAACTAAAGGAATTTTTTAGATAAAAAACTGTTTTTCAAATGAAATAATTCTTTTAATTTCTTTTGATTTATTTTTTGTTCTAAATTTCTTTAAACTTATTTATAGATAATTTATTGGAAAAGCTTTAATTAAATTCATTTAATTCAGCATAAAATGTCATAATAAACAGATATTATAAAAGGACATTATTCATTTTGAGACCTTTCATTTTATTTCAAAATTCATACATATGCTGTATGCAAAGAAAAGCAAAATAAAATTTAAAGAAGTTTATTCATTTTAATAGCCATTCAAAATTATTAGTCCTTTGACTAATTTCCGGGGAAAAGCCATTAAAAAAGCTCTTTCTTTTGGTTTTATGATTTATTATTATTTTAAACATTATTTATCATATCTTTTTGCGCATTCTAGGGTGCTTTTGTGCATGAAGCATAATACTCAGCCTGATCAAAAAACTCTCTTTTTTTTAAATTAAATTTCAGTTAAGTACCTATTCAAATAAATCCATAGAAAATTATAGAAAAATTGAGTGAGAAAAAACATTCAAAAAAGCTTTTCTGGCTAGTTTTGTAAAGAAATTATCTATTGAAGCATATACATTACACAATGTCAATATATTAGATCTAAATGGTTTTGTGCTTTGTACATTTTTTTTAGCTGAACCGAGTTTTTTTCCAAATATTTTTTTCTTAAGTCGTAAATTTTTATATTATCTTCCAAATAAATTTGATCATGTATCTTAAAATGAATAAACTCCTTTTTTCGATGACGTCCACAAAATGTAATTTCGTAATCAAATTTTAAATGATTTTTAATTGGAAACTTTGAAAAATTCTTCGGTCATTCTAAAGCATTTTTATTATAAAAGAAATTTATTTTAAAATAAAATCTGTTTTATTCTTCTTAAACCCGATTTAGTAAAAAAAAAATTGAATAAATTTCGGGAGAAAATCTGTAGAAAATATTTTATCTGTTATTGCTTTTCAAACTCAACTCTCTACATTTATCATTTCTGTTAAATACCAAAGCTTTCTATTTTTCTTCTTCTAGGATGCAAAGTAACTCGAAGTTATCAGGTTTAGAATTACTCAATTTTTTTTAATTTCCGTTTTACAGAATATCGAAAATAAAATTAAATCAATTAAAAGATAAGGTTTTTGACAGAATTGGCGCCTTTCAAAAAGCTTTAATCTCAAAAGCTTATTCAATAAGAAAGCATTACATTCAATAAAATAATTAATCTTTATTTTTTTTAAAGAAAAGTTTCATAAATTAATTTTTTCTTCATCCAAAATTCCATCAATTTATTATCCCACGCCATTTTTTTTGTTTTTTGGATGTTCTGCTTGTGTGATTCACCCCTTGTGTAAGTGCTAAAAAGCAATATTATTAATCTCACGTGAGTACAGCGGGTCGCAAAACCGCACGCTCAATTTGTCAAGCGAACTTTTTCTGCAAATAATTTATTGGATGATTAAATAAATCAATTATCATGGAATTTAGTGGCACGTGATTCATCGAGTGTCGCATTTTTTCATCTCTGCGCATTTCTGCTGCTAAATTTCTTTTTGGCCAAAGGTGCAAAAAGCTCACGCGCGTGTATAAGGTTAAGAAGAAGAAAAAATTATGGAGCATGAAAATTACACGGCTGTGTCGCGACTTTTGCAATTTATTCAAATTACATATACTTTTCCCATGTCGATTTAATGAACTCTTTTATCAGTCTCTCAGCTTCGTTTGTTTGTTTTTGGGTGGAGGGACTCGAGACGAGAGAGATAATAATAATTTTTTTTGGGTATTCTGTAGGAAGAAAAAATACCTTGTTTCGTGCCTTGTCCTCCTGCTTCCGTCGTCGTTCAAGCAATTTAAGTCTTCTCGCTTCATCTTTTGCGTACTCTCCTAAATCTTTCGTATACCGACCATACATCTGCAAAAATTTGTTCAAAAAACAATTAATTCAATGAAAATAATCGTAATTAGGCTACTTATGGTGGAAGTTCCTGGAATTACTCCAAAAAGAAAAAAATAAATTGTAAAATTCTTTCGCAAATAAGCTTTATGATAAAGCTCTTTGCGTGAAACATGCATATAATTTACATGCTCTGAGCAATTTATTTATCATGATTTAATATTTACAAAGAGATGTACTTTTTCGCGTATTTTTCATTATCTTATTTTTGTCAGTTTTGTTCTTATTTTTCTTTCTTCTCTTATCCCCCTTCACGGTGAATGGGAGAGATTTATGATGGGTGGGCAGGTAAAATATGTGCGTAAGGTCGTAAAAAATAAATCAAATGTAGAGATTGTGGTTTTCTGATAATGTCAATACAATGTGACAGGGGCATTATGGGCCATTTTGTGGCTTTTTAAGCTACCCAACCGATCTCCACAGTTTTTTTTTCGTGATGAAATTCAAACGTAGTTTTTCCTGATTTTTAACTGCTGCTGGGAAAATCAAGAAAAATCTGACTCATTTTGTGAGTTTTCTTACAGACTAAATTAATTTATTTAATACTGAAAGTATTTCTCTTTTATATGAGATAATTCTAACCCTTTGACAACGTCGAAAGTAGTTGAATCAGCTTTTAAGAATCATAAAGAAAAATAAAATAAAGAGATCTATTTTAATGAAGCTTCTCTTGAAACAGAAATTGCTGAAATTTTCTTGAATAAAAAAATTTATAAACAGCAAGTTTCAGAAGAATTATATAGATCTAAAAAAAAGAGATCAAGACTATGATGATTCTAACTAAATAATTAGAATTAGAATTAATTAGAATTATTGAAAAATAATTCGTTCAACTCCATTTTTTTAATATTTTTTGCACTTTTCTTAATAAGAAAAGAATTTTATTGGCAGATGTGGGTGGAAGAAAAAAGCTCTCTTTGCATTAATTCTCTAACTAAAAAGCTCTTGAATCCAAACGATCATCTTTTTGCAAAAAAGAAGAAGAAACATTTAATCATAATGTTAAACACTTTCCTTGCGCAGTGGCAGTTGCACATGTTTCCCTTGTCTGCAACTCATTCATGGTGCGTTAATTTGTTAATTGTGACGCCGTCATGAGTTGTGATGTGCGTAGTTTGTTGTATTTTTGGCTGGCAATTCAATTTATAGCACTTTCCCATTGTTTTTAGATGCCTATTTCTAAACACCCTTCCTACACACAAATTATGTGGTGGTGTGTACTAAATTAATTCACATCGCAACCCAAGGAAAGGATCACAAAACCCATTTCTTCGCGTCATTCGCTCATTTGATCCCACTAACCGTGACACAATTTTCACCTAAAACTCTTCTTACTTTTCTCATTTTATGTATAGTGGATAAATATTCTCCCACGAAAAAAAAACTTTAATTTGTTTGAGAAGTTGCATAGATTTATTATGCTAAAGAGAAGATTCTTCTCGTATTTATTGTATTTATATAAATTTAGTTAATACGAGACTTTTCCTTGTAGACGCATCGAGGTGAAATAGTTTAGATATTTCTATGTTATATACATATTTATGTATTTGTGGGTGAAGTTCAAAAGGAACGAAACGACGCGACGAAAATCACAATGTATTTTCATTTTATCAAAGCAAAATAAATCTTCTTGCTTTGTGAAAATTGAGGAAGCTGAAAGCCCCAATAAATCTCAGCTCACAAGAGGATTATTTGTTCAAGAGCTGCCGTTTTTGTAATAAAAGAATCCAAGAAAATGTTTTCTTAAAAATAAGTTTTATTTTATAAAAAATATTTAAATGATTTTGAAGAATTTCACGTTAGAATTTTCTCATAGATTAAAGAGTTAAATGTTAAAAACTTTTAAAAATCGTTAAAACAATTTTCCAGTTTTCTCTGACGTTTAACTGTGTCGTCTCTGAGAAAATTCTAACGTTAAATACCTTTATAGGAAAATGTTTTTTTTTTATTATTTAAAAAAAAATCAAACACCTACTCTTAGATTATAAAGATTAAACTGCTTAGAATGTCTAACGTTTTATCATTGAAAAAATTTAAAGATTACTTTTTCAAAAACAATAAAAAACTTTTAGGTCTTCTACAAAAAAGAATCTAGCATAATTTTTGAGAGAATTTTAACGTGACATATTTTTTTAAGAATGAATTTATTTTTAATTGTTCTATCAACATTTCTAACGTTAAATTTATCTATCAAAATTTTGAAACCATTATTCTTTGGGAATATTCTAAAGTTTGATCTTAGAAAAACTATAACGTAAGATCTTTGAAAAAAACAAACTTCTAATTCAATTAGATAATTCTAACGTTAAATTTTGCTCTAGCAAAATTTCTAACGTTTAATCTTTATAAGAAAACCCAGAAAAGTTGATAAAATTTTAATTTTAAACACTAAAAGAAAAGTAATCAAGCAAAAGCTCCAAAGAATTTCGAACTTCACAGAAAAAGCTCTTAAAGTTTTAGAGAAAAACTTTAGCAAAGAATTGAGGTTCAAGAATCCCGAGAACTTTCAATAAATCACTCAACACAATCATTTAGAAACAACTCGACCTCCTTTAAGGTTTTTTTTTGGGTGGGAAACTCACAAAGTAAAACGCCTCAACTTCATTCTCAACTTCAGTCGTCTTCTCGCCATCGTAGCTCCGTCGAGAATCCTCCTCAGGCGTTGAAGCTGCCGATCCTGAGGCAGCTCCCGTTGACTTCTTTTCGCGCAAAAACGTAAAATCACTCCACGATGCGGAGCTTTTGAGGGGTAATGTGATATTTGCGCGATCGTACTGCTTCCGGCGCACTTTCACGGAATCCGGATGATTGGGAACGAGGAATTCGGGGTCAAAGGAATACTCCCGTAGGATATTGTCACTTGTCATGGGGTCCTGTTGTGCGGTGGATTTTCCCACGGAAGCCGTACTTTTCACTATTTTTGGCCTTTCTCATTTTCACACCAACACCACTAATACAGCAAATTTTATGTGCCGCTAAATGTGGTGTATTCGAGGGCCTACCAAAACGATAATTTGGCAGTAAGGAGCCTAATAATAACACCGCACCATGTAACCTTCACTCTCTATTTGCAAGTTTTCATTTTATATCATAGAGAAATATGTTTGTATGTAGCACCCATAAACGCAATTATCGTGATTATCTCAAATTTAATACGTTTTTAATTAAATGGCGAAACCCATACTGAAATCACTGAAGTCCACTAATCATTTTGACTCCATTTAGCAATATTCCTCTTTGTCATCTCATCAACGCAACGTTCAACACTTCTTTTACCACCCGAAATTCAATAAAATTCGTCTTTTTTAATTTTCTGTGAAAGAAAATTTTCTCAGAAGGGAAAGCGTTGTTGATAAATGAAAATTTCGCGTTAGACTAAAATGAATTGGCGACAATTTGACTTTTTCGTGGTCAATTCACGAGCTTTCTATCTCCCTCAAACTTTCACGGTGATGTCGGTGAAAAGTGAGTGAGGGGGTTTGAGGAGCATCATAATAATAATGACGAGATGTATTTATAGGCCTTTATTCATTCTCAAAGACACCATTTAATGTATCACGTACTATGTATAAATAAGTACTCTTTATCACAATTAACCCACCCCGTCTAATCTATTCTCCTACAGAAAATTTCTTCGTTTTTTTCGTGACTTTTTGTGGGGATTTTCCGTGATTAAATTTGATCTAATATACTCAGAGAAAGTTCTTGTAGGCAAGCTTTTCTTGATGATTAAGTTTTAATTAAATTTGTGAAGAAATATTTTAGAACTTATCTTTATATTTAGTTAGCGATCTCTTTTCCCGGAAGAATATGTATTCGAAAGAATTAAGGGAAAATTGAGAAAAAATAAATTTTAGGCAGGAAAATTCTTGTAAAATATTTATCAAATTAGTAGGATTGACTCCGCCTAGAAAATCTATTTTTATCTTCTTGATTTGAATAATATTAATTGCAATAATTTTCTACATTTTATGCAATGCAAGAAAATTTAACTACTAATATGTAATTAATTTACCGTTGAAGCTTAATTTTTTTTTTACAAACTTTTACTACTAATTCTACGTATTAGGAACAATTACTAGCTTTAACAAAGCTCTTCTGTTTCAATTATATTTTTTCTTACCCAGAATTAAAAAAAAAAAGATCTTTAATGCTCTCTTCCTCCCCCACATTCTTGAGAAATTTTTTTTCCTCAGTGTAAGGAAAGACAATGATTTTTTTTCGCAACAAAGCTTCGTCGCTCCAAATTACATACATAAAAATAAATATTAAGCAACATATAACTGCCGACGATTTATTTTAATTTGGTTCTTCGAAAATGTTTTGAGGAGCAACTTCGTCGTTGTTGATCGTCGTGATCTTGTGTCTACCAGGGAGTTTATTTGTGTCTCATCTCCACATGTGATTAGTCTATGAATTTACGCTTTTTTTGCCACGCTCTAGACATTGTGGTATTGCTATACTCGCCTTTGCAATGTTGCAGCTAAACTTTTATGCTGAATAATTAATTTTTCCGCTGATTTTTTAAATTCATTTTTGGAGCTTCTGAAGAGTATTTGGGGAGCTTTCATGCAGGTAGTTCGTGCATATATAGTCATGCAAAAGTAGGACGCCTTACAACGGTATTTATGTAGCCAGATGTATCAATGCTGATACTGTCGTCATCGTCAGACGATGATGAGTCGTATCGATCATTCTCAGAGAGACTCGGCGGCGGACAAGGGTAGAAAGCTGTATGGCGAACTCTCTTAGATTTTCGTGTTCGATGGATATTCTCCATGGAAGCACTGGCCAATTGTCGCTGCCGGAACTCCCTGCATTGCGAACCGAAGGGTAGTTATAAATAAGGGAAGGTTTGAGCTTTTTTTTTCTTTAAAAAAATTGAAAAAAAGCTTTTATACCTGAGAAAATTCTCAAAATCCTTCCATTCTGCATCAACAAGCTCCACATTGTCCTCCCCAAATTCCTCATCGTGAATAATTCGATTGCCACGGTCTAAATTCCACTCGTGCTCGCGATCTCGCATCATCTTATTTTTTTATTGGATCAACTACTTGTTTAGCTGGCTTAATAAATCCACAGAGGAAGAATCCAAATGGCACTAAACACTCCACACTCTCTCCTGTGTCTCTCTCTAGTCACACATTTAACAAAATTGCAACACCATGTGAGGCAAATTATCTCATAAATCTACTTTGTGGGAAATTGATTCAAGAGATGCCAACCGAGAGATTATTCCCAATTTAAATGAACGCCCCCCTCGAGAGGCGAGAAAGAAAAAGCCCACAGAACGTGCGATGTGAACAGTTGAGTGCAATAGAATTTTTTATTAAGAAAGTATTGTGAATGAAAAACAATAATTAAATTGTTAGAATGGCAGAGAGAAAAAATTATTTTAATGGGTAAAGCTCAATAAAATTGATTTTTAACTCTCTGTGAGAATATTCTAATTAGCCGTTTTTCCTCTATCTATCCCGCCTTTTTCACGTTTACTCGCCGCTCATTTGGAATGCCGCATCTTCTCTATGTGTAGGCATTTTCCATGCCCCTAGAGAAATTTTCTGGGTGATCGAGTCACAAGATCAAGGTCAACCTTTGAGGAAATTAACGATTAGAAAATCATTTTTGATTTATAAAATAAATATTTAGAGATTTCTCGTAGATTAAGCTTGAACTTTTTGATTCTAAATGTGTTTATATTATTGCTTGGAGAATTTCCGAAGATGCAGCAATTTTATAAATAAGGAATTGAATTTTATTAGTTTAGAGTTATGTATTAATTATTTAAAAGAAAAAAGTTCTAGCCTAGACACAGTTTTTACATCATTTTGTAAAATTAGTTTTCCTTTTTACTGTTTCCAAAAGTTCCGAAATGTAAGAACTTTAAATTCTTATCACAAA
Source organism: Lutzomyia longipalpis (assembly GCF_024334085.1). Taxonomy (NCBI): domain Eukaryota; kingdom Metazoa; phylum Arthropoda; class Insecta; order Diptera; family Psychodidae; genus Lutzomyia; species Lutzomyia longipalpis. The sequence goes on from NC_074707.1 coordinate 48,922,205, forward strand.
TATTTATCATATTTAAAATACATAATGTAATTTTGGAACCTTCTTTCAAAATAACTTTACAGCGTTTGTATTGCAAATAATATAAATTGTTTTTAAAAATTTAATAATCAAAGTTTTATTTAGAATTTTCTATATTTACATTTTTTTTAGCAGAAATTCTGAATCTTCTAATTTTTAATTTTTATATTTTCTGTTTCCAAGTTTTTTTTAACCTAATTCCGTCCAAAAAATATTGAAATTTCCTCAAAGTCTGACTTCAAAATTTTCTAGAAAAATTATTTCTCAACCAAATGTTCTTTGTTTTTGTTAGAAATGTTCTAAAACTCTTTGTCTAACTGAATTTATTCGATTTTTATGAAAAGAAGAACTTTTTTCCATTTTTATGCACTTAAAGTCAAAAAAGTAAAAATTTAAAAGGTATAAAAAAAGAGTACAACGGGCACATCTGGGTTAAAACTGGCATTTCAGAGCGTTTAGAGCCCTTCCTCAGAGTCTACAAAATTTGCAAGAAATACATGTAAACTCATTAGAATCAACAACAACTCAACTCTTAATTTTCGAGCTTTTTTTATACTCCACTTAAAGCTTCTACAGCTTTTATTTCGTATTAACAAATTAGTAGAGGAACGTGGCCCAATTCCGACCTTCAAAGGTCCGCGCAGAATGAGAAAAAAATGGTATAAAATATTCTTAAGTTTGATATCATTTTAAAGCCCATTTAATGTTCTTTTTTCTCCCATAACTTTCTACATTTAAGGTTTTATCAATTTTATGCAATAGGGGATTGAAAAAGGTCGAAGGAGGTCGGAATTGTGCCACGTTCCCCTAAATCCTCCTAGACTCATAAATAAAATTAACTAAGCAGAATTGAGGAGACAAGGAAGGAAATGAGAACCGATTTAACGTAAAAAAATTGCCCTCATTATCAAGCTTTTTTCGTGAACGTTTCTCGAAGCCGTTGAAGCTCTTTTTTTTACAGAAAGCTCTAAACTTTGACTTCCAGATTTAATTACAAGCTCTGACTTCTTCTTTTTTTATATACAAAGACCTTGTTTGGCAACTGTTTTAATTTCCCCAAAAAGATTCCTCTTCGCACAATTTGAGGTATTTAGCGGAATTTTTTTTTAAGAATCATAATTTGACAAGAAAACCTCGACTATCAATTAAGACAACCGCGACGCTTCATTTCATCGCTTCAACAATTTCCATGTTGTACATGAGAATTTTTGTCTGTCTACTAAACAATAAAGAAAGATTGGAACAGAGAGGCGAATTATGCAATAGGCTTGAAAGAATTGAAAGAAGAAAGTGCAAAGATAAAACGGAAGCTGCACATGGTGTGTATTTTATTCATTCGGGAAGTTTTCTATCACAATGCCACCACATAATTCACCATAATCAGATAACGCACACAGACACGGGATGTTAAGACACACTGCACTGATTGGGTGAATCAGAAGGATCTTCCCGCGACGTTACACTCACTTTATGCACGCACAAAGGGAGGGGGCAATAAGAACCAACCGGGGGAGAAAAAAGTATCTAAATTGTGAAGAAAATGAGCACAGAATGAGGGGAATTTTGCATCCTCCGCGTTAGACAGAGATCATGGAAGATTTTGCTGTGACTCCACGTAATCCCATCGCGCAACTAACATCCAATTCGCAAATGTCTCACTTGCGATCTTACAGGGGGGGTCACACACCAACCACCCACCCCCGCAATCGCGAGGAGACACTACGGGATGCCTTTGTTGCGCTGTGTGTGGGACAACGATGGCACAATAATGAATCTTAATCGAATAATGAGACAATATTCCACCAACGATCTCATTCCGTGCGGCGTTTTCCCGCGCGCACGATGGCCCACAATTTGATGATGATGTGCGGTGCAAAGTGCCCAACGTCTGTGGCACACGAGAGAATCTCTCTCACGTACAATTTGCTCCACAAGTAGCCGGATATTTAATCTGAATTCACGCTAATTCCTCATCTTTCCAACCCCCTTTTCCTCCTTCAGCTCCTCCTCATTCCTCATTCTCACTTTAAAGTCTTTTTCATTGGCAAGATCTCTACATGGTGGCGCAAATCACGAGTTCAATCACATTGAGCGCCATCCCGGGCACTTTGCCCTTCCGCATCTACGTGCCCACAGTGGACTCACGGGCAGCCCAATCACAACCACGCCGAGGGTGTGCCCATTCAAACATGTGACACATGTTGTTATCACAAAAGCCCCCAACCCGGTGATCGCACCCAAACTTAATCCCAAATAGCTCTTTTATGGAGCTTAAGGAAGGCACACACCATACTACATTCCTCTAAATCAAGGAAAGCTCTTACGGGGGCTTATCAGTCAGATGGTCTCCTCTTTGCTTGTACTTTGGAGTCATTTCTTGAACCATTTTTGCGCGCTTAAAATCAATCAATTTGCGCATATTTTTCCACGGATTAATTTGCACTTTAAGCACAACCACGCGATTTTCTTTTCCTCCACTCTGTGTAATTTATTACTTGCTGTGTGTCTTGACTTAATGGGGCGCTTCTTAAGTGAGAAAATTAATTGGGAAGCGCATGAGGTTTATAAGGAAGTTGGGGTAGAAAAGCTCTTTTCAAGGCATTTATGTACATAGTAATATTTTCATTAAGAAGAAAATTCATTTTGTTAAATGGAAATAATACGGAAATGAGAAATTTCTTGGAAAATTTAATATTTTGTTTGATTAACGTTGTCTCTTGGTTTAGAGTATGAGACGTACTTGTAACATACTTGTAACATGAAACATAGTTGAAATAAATCAGTTCACGTTCAACCTTCGAGCATTAAACATCTCAATATTGGCGACGACGGGATTTTTTTTTCTGTACCGCGTGTGTGAAGAATGAGTGTAGAACGTGCGGAGCAAGGTGGTGCGGTGCCACGGACGGCACGCGAGGCCCCCATAGGAGGGCCTGGAGGATCGTTTTTTGGGACGATTGAGCCTTTCGTACCAGAGGAAGGGAATGATTTTGAGGACTATTTGGAGCGTATGGATCATCTGTTGGCGTTTAATGGCGTCGCGGAAGATTCTAAGAAATGTTCGGCGTTCATTTTCTTTGTGGGAAATGCATGCGTGAAAAAGCTAAAAGCAGCAATTCAGCCAGATCCTGTGACCAGTTTGACGTACAAACAAATGAAAGACATCCTGAAGGAGAAGTTTATGCCAAAGAAGAGTGTCACGGCGGAGCGTTTTAAATTCTATGGGAGAAAACAGGAAGAAGGTGAATCGATCACGGACTACGTGAGTGAATTGCAACTTTTGGCAAGTTCGTGTAAGTTTGGGCAATTCTTGAAATAAGCTTTGCGTGACAAGCTAGTTTGCGGAGTACGTTCATCAAGAATTCAAGCGAGACTGCTGGATGAGGACAAGAACTTTGATCAAACGCTTAAACTGGCTATAGCGATGGAGTTGTCGGAAGAGAACGTTAAAATGATGAAGCCTGCGAAAACAGTGGCGGCCATTAAGAAATCGAGTCAGAAGGAGAAAAACTTGGCACCGAAAGGGAAGAGTCACGGAGGCAATGGAATAAAGCCTCTAAAGAGCAAACTTGATTTCATTAAAAACGCGGATTCACCGAAGAATGTGACGGAGTTGCGGTCGTACTTGGGTTTGCTGAACTTCTATGGGCGATTTATACCTAACCTATCCAGTCGATTATCCGTCTTGTATTCCCTGCTCAAGAAGGGTAGTGCGTTTGTGTGGACGGATGATCATGAGAGAGTTTTTCAGGATAGCAAATCATGGCTGTGTGAGGAGACTCTACTAACACATTACAGAAGCGACTTGCCATTGGTTATTAGTGTGGATGCCTCTGGAGTTGGCGTCGGAGCAGTGCTTGCTCACGAAATAGAGGGAGAAGAGATACCAATCGAGTTTGCGTCAAGTTCGCTTTCACCAGCCGAGAAGAATTATTCCATTGTGGAAAGAGAAGCCTTGAGCTTGGTTTTTGCTATCCGAAAATTCCATAAATTTATTTATGGAAGAGAAGTCACCGTCTACACAGACCACTCGAGCCTTCGTGAGTTGTTTGGGAAGCTAAAGAGATCAAATGCAGTGGCCACGGCGCGAATTGCTCGTTGGTCACTTTTGTTGGGCATGTATGATCTAAAAATCGTACATAGAAAGGGTTCGGATAACGCAAATGCTGATTTTTTGTCTCGATTCCCACAAAAGATAGAGACAGGAATAGTTGATGACATGGTTAATTTTTGTGATGTCGTTGGGGATTTGCCCGTGTCAGAAAAAGAGGTTCAGCAAGCATCACAGAAAGATCGCATTATACAAGAACTTATCCATTGCATCACAAATGGATTTCCGCAAAATTGCTCCGATCGAATGAGACCCTTCGCAAGAGTTAAATCATCTCTGCACGTTAAGAAGGGAATCGTGTATTACGGGAACCGTGCGTTGATTCCTGAGGCGCTAAGAGAGCCAATTCTAGAGTTGTTGCATGCGGGACACGAGGGTATAGTGCGCGTTAAAGCTTTGGCGAGAAGCTGCTGTTGGTGGCCAAAAATCGATTCTGATATAGAAAACCGAGTGCGAAGTTGCGAAGTATGCCAGGAACTTGCTCCTAGGCCGAGAAATCTAAACATTACTCCATGGGTCAAGTCAAACAAGCCTTTTGCAAGAGTTCATGTTGATTTTTTCCATTTGAACGGGAAAACCTTTTTCCTCCTAGTAGATGAGCACTCACAATTTGTTCAAGTGGAATTAATGTCCAGCACGGATGCGCTGTCGGTCATTAAGGTGTTGAGAAAATGTTTTATGATTTTCGGTTTGCCAGAAAAGCTGGTAAGCGATAATGGGCCACCCTTCACATCAAAATTGTTTAAAAAGTTTTTGCAAGAGAATGGCATTGAGCAAGTTACTTCACCACCTTACCATCCACCATCCAATGGTCTTGCAGAACGTAATGTCAAAACGATCAAAATTGCCTTGAAGAAATATCTAAGAGATGAGAAATGTAAAGGAGTATCGTTGAAAGTTAATCTCGAAAATCTCTGTTTCAGACACAACACCACGCCCACGACGGAGCATGGTCTCTCTCCTTTGCAGAGACTTCTCCAATATTCACCACGGACGCTCTTACACGTCCTAAATCCCAACACGAAGGAAGTCCCAGTGAGACACCGGAAGCTTAAGGAAGTTCCAGAAAATGCGGGGGGAAGTGAGGGGAGAAATGCGCCATCGAAGAAGCCATTCATGAAGGGTGATCAGGTGCTATACTACACAGGAGAAGAATGGAGAAGAGGATGTGTTGTAAAGAGAATTTCAAAAGTCGTGTATATGATAAATGTGGAGGGTGCTACGATCAAGTGCCATCGGGATCAGTTGAAGAAATATCATCGACGCTGGATTATTCCCGATGTTCCCGATAGGAATGATGAAGTCAATGAGAATACTTCGGAACATTCCAGTGAAGACGATGTTTTCTACAGCCCAATGAAATCTACCCCTGAGGTACCTCTACCGCGACGAAGCGCAAGGCTCCGCGATAAACCAAGGATAAACTATAAAGAATGAAATATTTTGTCAAAATGAATTAAACCCTAAAAGGGGAGAAAATGTAACATACTTGTAACATGAAACATAGTTGAAATAAATCAGTTCACGTTCAACCTTCGAGCATTAAACATCTCAGTACTGAAAGCTCTTAATATTCTTTGGCAGAAGAGTATTATAATATCCTTTTAATTAAAGCTTAAGAATCAAAGAAAATCAGGAGACAATCAGTGAGAGCTTTTTTGGGAATTTTTTAGCAAATCTTTCTCGTAGTGAAAGATACGAATTTATGTAAATCCCATAAATTTAATTCCCACCCCAGTGCTTATTGCGCTTCATGAAACCAAAACTCAAACAAAAAAATCCCACTAATTGCTTTAGCTAATTAACAAATTGGACATTTCATTGTAATTTTCCGCTTCTGAGCTTTTTCACGGTGGAAATGGCAAATTTTTCACTTTACCTGTGTCGTGGGGTAAAGCGCGTCAAGGTACAGATCACTGTGGGGTCGTCTGATGAGCCGTTGGCGCCTCAGTGTTTCAGAAACTGACTGCATTTTATTTTCTTAATTTTTTACACATTCATTTTTTTTAATTAAAAAACCCGCAAATATCCTCCAAAGTGCTGGAGAGATATAGAAACAAAATGAAAAAGCTTCCGCGATGCACACAGTGCAATTCCATCGATTTTACTGAGCCCAATCGCAGTCTAATCGACAACTTATATGAGAGAAAAAAAAAAAAGATTTATCAGCCTCACAATGAGGTAATGATGGGAGAAGAATCCCGCGAGGAGGAAGCATCTCGTGCATTGTTTCTCGCTCTAATTTTCATTTTTGCCATTTTTCCATCTCAACTCGTGCACCCGCTCTGAATCTGGAGCTTTGTTCCCCTTTTTCAGCGAAGGTGCTAAATTGTGCAGTACTTTGTTAAATGTTTACAGTTAAGACATTGGCATCGATTGAGAGCTTTATTTTTTCTTCTTCTCGCATCATTGCCAATTTATTCATCAAAGCCAAACAAAGGCTGCCTAAGAATCCACAGAAGTGGAGATTTCACGAGAAGAACTAAACAAGTATTGAATTCAGAAGAGAACTTTTTAACAAAACTTCAGGAAAATGTTAAAAAATAATCAAAAATATGAAGGAAAACTCATTTCTTTCGTGAAATTTTGCAAAAGAACGAGTTCGATGGGAAAAAGCTTTGATATCTATTCCGTAAATAAATCAGAATTAATGTAAATCAATGCATTTTCTCACCTATAACACGTCTTTAATTGCATAATACGATGTCTAAGCAATTATGTGAAATACTCCACACGCAAGCACAATTCTAATTGTGGGAGATATATCGAAAGGAAATCAATTGAAATGAGCTTAAGCAGTGGAGACGCCTGGTGCTCACTTTCTACTATGAGAGTTATTTGCACTTTATTCTAATGTTAATCACAATTTACTTACAAAATCTCATCCAAGAAACGCCAAATATCACGCACACAGCATAATTCTTAATATCCCTTCACGAAATCTCCGTAAAACTTCAAACAAATCACTTGAATTTGAATCTAAGACTATAAAATGGCACCAGAGAATAGAGAAGAAGCACAAATGTGGAAAATTTGGTGTTGACACATTGACTGATTCCGTGGAAATGAGCAAAAATGTGTGTAAAATTGTAAAAACAACGATTTTTTGACGAGATGTCGCTAATTAAAATCACGGATTTAGATTGTGGATCGACATCAACGATAACGACTACCGAAAAAAGACCCTGATAACACCCGCATGTTGCTTTCCTTCTCTCTAAAAAAAGAAACTTCCTTGTCGGGGAGGCATTTCTTTGGGAAAGAACAAAAAAAAGAAGAAAATCATATGAGGACAGTTACCTACCTCTTTATCATTTTATCAAAAGCATTCTTTTTCGCATTATTTGGCATCAAAAAGTGATTGATTTACACCCACAAAAGCTTCCTTATCGCCCCCCGCGCATGTATTACAGGAGTCATAAAACTATTCTTAAGCCCATTTTACTGATTTCTTCTTTTTTTTTTTGCTCAAAAATCCAGACTCTGGGAAATCTTTTGGCACAATTTCATTGCTAATCCATTGCCTGATCCGAAGATTTATTTGTGAGAGAAAATGCACCGCAATACGCTGAAATTGCTCATGAAAAACACAAAAAATACGTCAGGAAATTTGTGCAATTTGCTGCATTTTAATCTCACAAAAAATAGACGGATATAGAGATTTTTTTAATGGATAATTTAAACCAAAAATGCATGATTTTACCTTGATTGAGAAGCACAATGATGTATATATATATATGTATATATATATATTTAAAAGCTCCTATAAATTCAGACAACTACACGAGAACGTATTTAATTGAATACTCTTAGTTTTGATTTTTAAAGAGTAAGTAGACCCTGACCACGAAAGAAAATTCAACATGACGGCAATCAATTTTCAATAAGACTTCTTTGCGATATAATTTTTGATTTTCTGATTGATGATCTCACATGGAGATATCGCGCAGTGATTACAAATTTTATGGGCTGTTTTGTGATTGAAAATTTCAGGGGGTGAATGAGCATTGAATTGTTTAAAGTAATTTTATTGGGAATTCTTTTGGATCTTCTTTGTGAAGGATATAAAAGAATCTTTTAATTTTTATATTAGAGATTTTTTTTTATTATTTTAGAATTTTCTTTTGAATTAGAAAATTTCTCTCTCTCTCTCTCTCTCTCTCTGTCTTTTACTAGGCAGAAGTCAAGCAATTTTAAGGTGTAATAAGGTCCAAAGGATTTTTTTTTTAATAATCATCCACAAAAGATTCGTTAAAACAGCATAAAAGTAGGTAGTATTGTTAATATTTCACTTTGAGTGCAAAAAATAAAATAATTTTCCCAAATATGAATGAATTACAGTTAAAAGAAGAGCTTAAAAACTTTTAACACGTAATTTCAAGACTTTTGGATTGAGAATTGGCTTTGAAATTAAATTTTGAGAAAATTGCAAAGAATTCTTGAAAAATCTGTGTTGAATACTGAAAGTTTTTTTTTAATTCAGAATCTGGTTTCTCACGTAATTTATGCTTATTTTTTACAGTTAATAGATAGGTATAGAAAGCTCAGGATAATGGTGAATCAGGCAAAGAATCAAGTGCTTATTCTTCCATTAATTCTTCAACCCTTTCGCATTTGCATAAAACATAGAATCTTTGAAATATGATATCTTTTTAATTTTAATTATTCTATGGATACTTTCAGGGAACATTTCTTAGTGAGATCGTCTTCTTTTTTGTCTCATTTACGTCAATTAAAAGCATTTCTAATTTAAGATCAATTAAATTTATTAAAATTAAGGAAAATAAGATGTTTCAATTTCGCGAAAGGGTTAAGAAAAATAATGTAATAATTCTGAATATTTTATAGTTTAAATTCTCTTCAAGTTCTTCATTAAAACCTAAACACTCTAATGCAGCTAAAACCAATTTTATTAATTTACAGATTACACGCAAAAGCTCTCCTTTCAATTTATTTGTAACTAATTAAATTAGGACATCTTAAGACAAAAAATTTCCTTCTCTCAGACTTTTCCTGAAAAGGGCTTTTTTTAGAGCTTTTAAGAATGAATTTAAAATTAAAAGAAAAAGTATTTGAACGCAAGAAACTTTCCCAATAAATTGTGAATAAGATCCTTTCACAAATTACCACCGGCCAATGCATTCTGCCAAGAAACTGTTTATTCCCCCAAAAATATCTATTTGCATATCAAATATTGTTCTTTTAAATTTTACTCATACTGGCAGTCAATATTATTGTGTTTATAGCGACACAAGAGCAAACAATGTAAATTGCACACAAAATATCAAATTAATTTGATCAACATAAATACGTTTTTTTGTAATCTTCTTTTGAGAGAAGTCGGAGGAAGAAGCATGAATATCTTGTGACCCAAAAGACATGAAGACGGCGAGAGATGGGGAAGTACACGGGTTTTTGTCACGACACATTGTGCGGTGAATTGAAGCGGAATCGTGTGAAAATTAAATTAACAGCCACGATCTCATCCCAATCAGAAAAATGAATTTATTATTTAACTCTGAATGGTGCATGGGGAAATGGAGTCACAAGTTTTGCGCAAACTTTCATGATGACTCCCCCGTTGCCGTGCGTACGATTCTCCTCCGGGGTGCTTTATGAAGAAGAAAAGAAGTTTGGAGTTATTGTGACGAAAGCCATTTGGTCCGGAACACTCACATGATGTGATCGCATTACTCTATTCTAATGCAAATTAGCGACAATATTCTCACGTGAGCGCCATCAATTTCTGCGCTCAATAATGCATAGAGGCATGACTAAAAGAAGACTAAAAGTTCATTTGATTAGTCTGCGTGTGTGTTTGCGCGACAGGTAAACATCTTATCGGCATCGCCGAAAAACCGCCTCAGTCCAGTTTCTTTTGATGAAATTCTTTTCGGCATGTTTTATATTGTTTGAATTATAATTTCCATGCGCGAACACCGCGTGTTGGACGGAAGAAAAGGTAAAGCGCGGAGAGGTGGAAATTAAAATCCCATTGATTGTAATTTTTCAAAAAGGCTTGTTTTTTTCTTCGTCTCTCTGCAATGTCGGATGTTTATGATTGTTGCGAATCCAGTAAAAACCCACGTAAGAAGTCATATGATCCACGCGCGCTTTTTATTCCATCATCAATGTCCTCTGTGTCGTATAGCACAAGAGCTACACGTGAACACAGGTATAGGAAATTTATGATAAAGCTTTTTTTTTAAATTTAATGTTAGCTTTTGGGCATGATAATATCGGAAAATATCGTGACGAAATGGTTTTTCCAAATATCAAAATTTCATTTTAATAACATTCAATTCGAAGTCGTTAACGAAAAGGGTTTTCTTCTGTATTGATTTTTATTCATTCGCTATGCTTTGTTTTATAATTTTCATACAGATTTATGAACATTTCTTGGACTTTAAAGCATCTTTAAAGTCTTTTAATTATTGTTTTAGTTTTAAGTTCTTCTTAGAGCCCACAAAATATTCATTCACAGGCAAATATTGTAAGTTTAAGACTTTAAATAAAGCATATATTGCGAAAATTAAATAAAACTTTATCAATCTTCAATTGAAAGCTCATTGTTAGAGTTCTTAATAAATACTTGAGATATTGAATTCCCGACATATTTACATATTTTACGAGTTAAGATATAGTAGAATATAAAGAAGAAAATTTTGTTTTTAAAACACTGAAAAATATTAAAGAATTTTCATTATTCTACTTCCGGGGAAAATAGAGAAAAGCTTCAGGAACAATAAGTCTAAAAAAATCAATTCCTTTTGCAACAGAATTCCTTGCTTTGTGATTGTTTATTTTAAATATGTATTAGGGGGTACAAGAGCACATAAGACAAAGATTAGGCTAGAAGACGATTAACGAAAGTTCATAATATTATAAAGCTTTTGGAAAGAAAATTAAGCCTAGGAACTAATGGGTTAAAATTTGATCTGACGATATAATGTTCATTCATTTTCTTTTTATTTTAACTTATAGAAAAAAAAAGTTCTAACGTTAGATTTAACGTTCTAAATTATTTTAAAAGAAACTTTTTTTTAATGTCTTTCATATTAATAGTACAGAAGATTATTAAAAGAATTTGCCAAGTAAACGTTTAGGAAAAATTTTTAAAACTAAAGAGAGCGCTAGAGATTTTCATAAAAATTGATAAATTTTCTATTAATTTTTCAGTTTTCCTCAAAACTGTTTATTAACGTAAAAGATTCAATTTAAAAAATTTTCCAAATTTCCATCAACTTATAATGAAAATCAAAAGTAAATTGAAACGTTCTTATATCATAAAATTTGCATTCTTAAGAATTCTTTCAGCTCGTCGAGCTCCTTCACTAACAGCCACGTGCTTTGGAGTGATCTCAAGGGACCAAATATCAATGAACCCCTCGTGATTATTACTTTTTTTTTACGACACAACACTTTTTTTTGACCGCCAAAAAATAATTTCGCATTCAACTTGGATAACCCATTTTTTTCTCATTATGTCCAGAACGCAATCACGTGAGATATTTTAGCACTTGTGGTTTTTTTTTTGTACTACCTTTTAATTCACGGCAAAAGATTGTCATATTTGGAAGTACCGAGATGGGCGAAAGAGATGAAGATTCTCCACTCAGTGAATTGCTTGAGTTGCTTTCTTATCAGTGTGCCCATAATTGAAAGAAATGATGCGAAGAGCGCGTGCGAGTGGGATGGAAGACACACGCTAACAGACAGGTAATTCACCTTGACAATCCAAATCATTAATTTATAGCAATTCCATGGTGAAATCATATGATTCGTATCGGACGTATTTTTTTTTCTTTATCACCTTTTTTTGGAGAGTTTTCGGGCACCTCCTTATCGTGCCCACCTTTCTTATCATTCTTCAACAATTTTTTTTCTATCTTTCTTGAGAGAGAGAAAAAAAAATATGAGTTATTGCCAAGTGCATCGAAGAGAAATTTCATTTGAGCTTATCTCCGTGAGGGGCGGACCAGCAATGATAGCAAGATCGCGGCTGTCTTTCCACGCATATAAGAAAATCCCGCGCTGATGGCTTTTAATGAATTTCATACACGTGAGATTTAAATAAAATCCGCATTAAAAACCACAAAAAGGAGGGAGCAATAAAAATCAAAGTCGCGCATAGTAAATCACTTGAGGAGAACATTAATTGAAACACTTGATCTCAAGTATATTATTACATTACAATATTATCCACTTGCTTTCTTACACACAACTCCAATTTTTTCTTATTCTCTCTATTATTTCATAAATTGTATTATTATGCAAATTCTAAATATTCTTTAATATGAGATTTAGAATAAATTGCCCACCCGCCTGTCCTCCCGCATAAACAATTTGCTATGAACACAAATTATTCTCTATATGCGAATGTCTCCTTAATAGAATATTCTTAAAGAACATTTTTGCATACAAAATTCTCGTGAGAATTATTATAATTTTTTGGTCTTGATCTCGATTCACGTGCTAAAGAAAAGTGTTGTAAAAAAATGAGTAAAAAAAATATTAATAAATGACTTTATTCTCGTGCTTTTTCTTCAATGATAAAAGACTCCTTTTTTTCTGTATGCAAAAGCTCTCTTATGAAAAAGTCAATAAAGTCTCACAGGTATTTCAAGAACTTCTCACAACTCTCTCAATTTTTTTTTCTTAATGAAGTTGACAAAATGGAATTTTATTGTGGGAAACTGGTTTCTTAGCAATTTGACGCAAATCAAGGAAAAAAAAGATCAGTCTTTTAGTTAAAAAAAAAATAATAGAGAGAGAGAATTATTGTGAGAAAGAATTGTCGGGGATTTTTTTTTTTTGAAGAATTTACACGAAAACTTGTTCTTATGACGATCAGAATTTTTGATTTTTATTGTAGATATAGTAAAATAGCAAAAATATAAAATCTACTCAATCACTGTGAGAAGAAATGCTTTGAAGAGACGTCATGGAATAAATTAAAATCAAATGTTTTGCTTGTTTTATTGTTGCAAATGATATTGCAAAAATATGTTTTATGCGAACGTTTAAAAATAATTATCCATATGTTTGCTAAATGTAGATTTTAAGAGTCATTTAACCGTATATTAATTATGCAAATTATTACTTGTTAGAGGAAATTAATAAGGAAGAGTTATTATTTAATTCACCTAATATTAGTTTAACTTACGGATTTAAGGATTTTTTAAAGATTTTTTTTTTATCTCTAAGGAAATCATTTGCAATTCGTTAATGTAAAATTAACAAAATTCTAATTGATTGAATAAAAAGAGCATTATGTAACTACTGAAAGATTCTAAAGGAGTTTAGTCGCTGACATGTGGAAAATCAAAACAGAATAAGAAATCAACAAAGAAACTTCCTATTTTCTTGTGTGGTAGGTTAGGAAGAGTCCGCAAATATTTCAAGAGGAAATGTAGAAAATTGCATCAAAAATCGTATTTTTTGTCTCTTTAAATATTTCGAAATACGAAAAATGTTTTGGAGCATTCGAAAAGACAAAAATATGTAAAAAAAATTTTTTTTAACATTTTAGGGCAAATCTATGCTGGCATGAGGTGATCTCTTTAAAAAATCGTAAGTTTCTTTGGAAATTTTTTTTCTTTGTTCTTTTCGAGATCAAAGCAATGTACCAATAATTCCTCAAACGATAAACTTTTCCATATATCAATGACTACGTTACGTTAAATGGGGTCCGGAGACTTTCGTCTTCTGTGCACTGCGGCCCATACTGATATCAATGACTAAAAACCCTTTAGAAAAAAATTAGGAATTCCTGCTTTTAATAAATTTTCTAGGGCCTGATTTGTCTGACTGAGAATATCACTATCTTCTATTAAATAAAACACCTGGGAAATCTTTCATCTTCTTCGCTATGATTTCTTTTCATTAAGTATTCATTAATTAAAATATTTGTTTTACAACTTTGCAGTACTTGTAAAATTTTGACATGTAATGTTTCTTCAAGAATTTGTTGTTCCAGAAAACAGACAAAAAGATCATTAAAGAACCCTGGAAAATTCATTTTCCTTAAAAAAGAATCACAGCTAAAAAACGATTAAAGAAAGAAACAAATTATGATTTATTTTTTACCGAATATCAAAAATCTTATAACTGACGACTTTAAGAAATGATTTTTAACAGAACCAATCCCAATGTCATCCAAAAATTCTTGCCATAAATCTAACAATATAAACAAAATCATTAATAATATTTTTTTGAAACTATTTTGAAACTAAAAATTCTATCGAATCCACCAATTAAGAAAATTATAATTCCCCCCAAATAAAATTGTCAAATTTCCCAACAAACATAGAACTTTTTACGGGGATTTTTCTCAGCATAAATTACACTCTGAATGCGAATAAAAAAATTAAATAAATTGCTCAGCAACATGAAATGGCATTAATGGGGCATCAAGGGGGGAAGAAAAACATGTTCAATGTCTTCCCAAGAGCTGGAAGCAGTTTCCTCCAGATTTCAATGGTGGAGACATAAAAAAAACATCCACCGCGTTGACTGACAATGATTTGATTGTACTCACCAGAGTATTCTGGTAGCCCCATCCTCCTTCCTTGCCACCCTTTGCCGGGAGTGGACTGTCCATCTTTTGGATCTTCACTGACATATCCAGTTGATCCTTCTCGTCCTTAATCTTCACAAGTGCCATTTTAGTGATCTTCTTGCTATCGTTCCTCAATGTTTTATCACACAAAGTTGATTAGTTTTTTGTTGTTGTTCTTTTTGCAGACGACGTATAAAAAGAAAATGTCTTCTTAACTTTACATGATCGCGAGATCTCTACGAGACTTTTAAAAAAAATCGTGTCGTGTGTCTTTTAAAGGAAAATAAATTAAAAAAATTAAAATTCTGCTCTACTTTGTTTCCACCACTTATCACCACCGCACTGACAACTGATCTTGTTTGTTTATCAAGTAAACTTATTGACAAAATATTTTGTTAATTATCACACACAGAGAAATGCTGCAGAGGGGAGAAATAAAGGAAAAATATTATGTTGTGTGTATGTGCTGGAGGATAAAGTTGGATATTATGGTTATTTACACAAACTTGGCTTGTGAGATCATCGACTGCGACCGGATGATTATTTGATTATGTGTCTCACACCACACTTGCGCGCGATCTTCCGCTCGATCGCCACTTTTTCGTGTGAAATTCCCAAGAATTTTGCTTTCACGATGATGCCATCAGTTGAGGTAGGTTTTTCCTCCAATAACTTGTCATTTAATTATTATTGGCTCTTTATTGCTGCTGCAACTCCACGCCTTCAAATATCAATTGCCTTTTGCATGTGATCACCTATAGATTAGTGATCATTAGGCTGTGTGATCAATGGAGAAGGAAAAAAACTCCCATGTGATGCAATTTTGCATTGGAGATCAATTTTTTGTGTGAGCTTTTCAATTTGGGTAAAAAAAGATGATCAGTTAATCAAATATATCGCGAGTTTGTCGTGATTTGTAATTTATGGACACAAAATACGATCACGGTGACACTATAAATGATTGAGTACACAGTTAATTGCCTGGAAGATCACCCGGCTTTTTTAGCACTCACTCTTGGGGCTCTTTAGCAGTGCTTTTCTGCTGATCTCAACACAATAATTATAAAGAAAAAAAAACCTCCTCGTGTGGAAAATTCCTTTGTGACGGGAGAAAATTCACAACACGGAGATCAACAAGGTTTGTCTGCATCAAATTTCACAAAAGTTGCACAAAAATTCTTTATCACAAATTAACAAAACACACAACACACTGTTTGAGCTTGAAGAGATGAAAAATTGCATGAAGAAGCTACAAAGTGCCACTCATTGGTATAGTATTGTCTTGTTACTCAATAAATCACATTTTGTCGATCGGTATGCGATTAGCTCATAATATATTGTTCACAATTTGTACAGCTCCACACTTCTCGACAGAATACACAAGAGTTTTTACACACTATTACTGGAAAGCTCGTCTCTCTTTTCAGACTTCACACATCACCCGGGAGAGACTGATAAGCACTCGAGAGAATTTCACAAAAATCCAATAAAATTTAAAAATATAAAAATTAACTTGAAGATCAATCAGAAGATCATGAAGATCTGCGGAAGATCGTTCAACCGGCTTGACTTTTTATTTCTTTCGTTTTTTTTTTTCGGAAGTTGTCTGGCATCTAATCCAAAGCCTTTTGGAAAAATGAAGTGGAGGAGAGTTCCGCCGATCGTCTACACCAATCGTCTTATCCCCACTCTCACAACAAGCCTCATGTAGCCTTTGGAGTACCCGTCAGCTGACTCTCTTCGCCACAAAAGTGGTGTGGCCCCAACACTTGCAATGTTATTCATTTTTTTTTTTTCACTTTATCAAACACTTCGTCACTATCGCATTTTATTCTCAACACCGCGTCGTGAAAACAGAGAAAAATACTTTAAAAAAAAAGTTGGAAAAATTCTAAATAGACACTTCTCTCTCACACACATCCCCAAACACTCCCCACTACTTTTAAAATTCACAAATGAAGCACGGATAATTGCTTATTTACATAGAAACACGCACAGAATGGAAAAATAAAGTAATATAGCACCGTGTACTGTACTAGTGTAATGTACAAGGAATTAATTCGTATTATACCCTACAAAATATTTAATTACATCTTGACCATCTTTTCTCACTTTTTTCAGTTACATTTTTTTACACCTTTTAAAGGTTTTAAAAGGAAAAGTAATTTTAATTAGAAACAGATTTTAATTAGAAATAGTTCTAATTGTTCAGAAGATATTTTCTGAAAAAAAAATCAATTGAATTTTGTAACTCTTTTCTATGTTATTTTTGTGAGACAGTTAAGTCAATCGGTTAAAACTCAAAGAGTCTAGTACGGAACCACTTCTAGTACGCAATGTAGTGGGTTCAATTCCCACCTGAATAAAAAAAATTCTTTACCTTCCTGAATGCTCGCGCCCTTAAGAGAAAATTCCTCAAAATTTCTTTCTCATTTTTACGTAATGTAAGGTCGAAGGGATATGTGGCCTTGAATCGGAAAAATCGGGACAGTCATAAAGTCAGTAAAGGCTTTAGGGAAAGTTGGAAATATAACATTTTCTAAGGAAATAAGACAAATAGATCCTAGAAAAGATTGTAATGTGCAAAATTTCCTAATCTGCCTTAACCAGTTTAGTTTATCTGGTTCGGAAAATACGATTTAGGAGCTTTTTCTAAATAATTTCCTGACTTTATTTATCCCGATAATTCAAACTTAATTAGGGATAAGTAGCCCATTAAAAACGGCATTAAATGAGCCTTAAAATGATATAAAATTTAAAAATAAAACTCAAAGTCCTATAAGATTTTTCCCATAATACCAAAAATCTTATAACTAACGAATTTTAAGAAAAGATTTATATCAGAATCTACCCCTTTGATTCGATTTTGCTTTCATATTTGCTAAAAACCCCAATTAATTCCGCAGAAGGCGTTTTAAAGATTAATCGTTTTAGAGGTCCCAAATACGTATATTTCTTATCTGATTTAGATAAATTATGTATTATTGCAAAGATCCTAATATTTTCTTCAATTAAAATTAAAGCGAATCAATTTTGATTTCATTTTGAGACAAAAACCCTCTTCTAACGAAATTTGCAACACATTTAGGTTAAAAATTGAATTTCTTATCATTTCAACGTAATTTTTAAGCCAAAAGATGAATTTCTTCAACATAAAAAAATCTCAAAACACAAATTAAATTCCCTCTAAAAGCAAATCTCACGCGCAAGTTGAAGTTATGCTACGAAAACGTCTCCCTTTTGTCTCTCTTTATTTTTTATTAAAAAAAACATTGGTCATGTGAATGAATGTTATCACCATGTTTAGCTACTGAGAGAGACCTAGAAAGTCCTCAAGATTATTGTTCTTTTTTTTTCAATTTTTTTTTAAACAAACATTTTGTTGTTCCTATTGACGCGTAATCAGTTTAAAACATGAAGGATAGAGAACTGCAAGTCGGTGAACTGAAATAATTTGATTAATTTTAATTCAATTCAGTTTTTATTATTTTCTTTTTTTTTATGGATTAAAAAAAATTATGCTTAGGGAACACACAAAAAAAGTTGCTTTGCGCAAGTCACCTCCAAGTGTCAAAAAAAAGTTTCCTCGCGAAGACGTCAACCAAAAGTCACCGCCGTCTGTTCAGAGCCAATATAAATCAAATATTTTAGGAATCTTTCGAGACCTATCATTTGAATCCGAGTTTGTTCAAATCGGTCAACCACCGGCTGAGATATAGTCAAAAGTGTATTTTTTCACTATGGTTCACTAAAATGGCTGTCACGACTGAACCACTTGACCGATTTTCAAAAATTTGCCAGATTTGGAAAGGGAATTAAATTACCTTTCCATCGATACTCCATTTACCGAAATCGATGCACTAGCGGCCGAAATGCAAGAGGTCAAAGTGAAAAATTGTGAAATGTTGAACAAAGTATCTTCCACCTAGGTTTACCAAAATGGTTGCCAAAAATTAACGGGTTGACCGATTTTCAAAAATTTACCAGTTTTGGAAAGACGAGAAATGTACCTTTCCAAAACTGGTAAATTTTGGAAAAGCGGTTGACCACAGCCGGAGATATAGCCATTTGAATTTTACCTTCAAAAATATCCCATTTTAGCCTTGTCCGGAAACTTTAAAATTCCTTCCGCAAAAAAACTGTTAAACCAAAACGCCAAAAATTCTATGATTAATTTTTTTTTATTAAGTTACCAAATTACATTGGGATAAGATTTTTAATTCTAAAAAAAAAACTAAACCTCAAACATATCAATCCCTCACTTATAAAAGAAATCAACCCCAGCATTCGGACTAATTTAGTATCTTAATCAGCAGATAAAATTCATTACGTATGAAGAATTTGCTTTAAAGGAAGTTTAAATAAAAAAAAATTACATGGTAATTTATCTTTAATTTTTTTTTATTCTTTTACGTCATTTGCATGATTTTCCCAGACAAAATAGATCATAAAACATTTGTTTTTGTAATTTAATTTATCCCGCAATGCTTTTCTTCCTCCCCAATTGAGGAATTTCATGCATAAAGCGACAAATTTGGTCGCTCCGAAAGTTTTTTTTTATTTAATAATTTAATATTTTGTGAATGATTTTCTTCTCCTTAATCTCTCTTAACTATCAAAATTTTCTAATTTTTTTTTATTCATTTTGTGAGTAAAAAGGTGAAAATAAAGAAATATTCGTGGAAAATTCTATTCCACTTCTATTTGTTTTTCAAATCTTATTCTTTTAATAATAATATTAAATTTGTATTTGTTGGATTAAAATTCTTCTTCGGGTTATTTCTTTATCTTTTCTTTCTATGCTAAAATCTGTTATTATTGTTTTAAAAAAAAACTTAGGAAATGAATAATGAAAAAATATCTCACCTTATATCCTATAAAATGAATTACAATTACACATCCACACTTTTTTTTATTCTTATTCTTGTTGTTTTTTTTTCTCTTCTATTTCCTTAACTTTATTACGCCAAGTTGAAGAGGAAAAGTTCGTTATTGGTTCTCACACTTTTTTTTTCCAATAACATTTCCCCTTAAATTTTGACGGGGTTGTCGTTCATCGTCCATGCATCACCCTCCATTTAGAATCTTCTGTCGCGCTTACGAGCATTGTTTGTAGCATTGTAGAATAATTCAATGTAGCGGAAACCCATTTTCTCCTTATGCTTCGACATTGCCTTTTTTCCATGCGGAATTTCAATTGAAAGTAAAAAAAAATGTTGAAAAAGTAGAGAAAAAAGAGATAAAGAAATAATTAGAAAAAAAACAATCAATAATTACTTAATTTGCTAAAATTAAGGCATTTTTAAGGGCATCTCAGGGATTTTTTTTTGCTTTATTTTCTTTCTTTCTTCTTCGTGTGAAAATGCAGAGAAAATCAATTAATTTGATTTATTGCAGCGGAAATTGAAGAACAAATCGCATATTTTTATTAATTTCGTTCAAATTCCGAATAAAGAATGCAATTGAAGAGGCTCTATGCTAATCTATTTTCATTGATTTCAAGAATTTTCAATGAGAAAAATTTAATTAATTGAAAATTTCACAATAATTCTCTTCAATAAGGAATAGATTCTAAAATATTTCTCATTCAAAAGAATTCTTCTCTAATTAATTCTCTGAATCTCCCATTTGTCTGCCCCTTCAATAAAACTTGAGGTTCCTCCACGAATAAATTAAAAGTGATCTCAAATATTGAATTTTATATCGAATCAATTTTTGAAGGTTTTTTTTTTTAAAGAAAACTAATTTTTTTTAACCACAAAAAAAATCAACTTAAGGGGGGTCTCTTGGGCAAACTGTTTGAATTTACACATTTTTAAATATTTTCATTTTTCTTGGGGTTTTTTTCTTAAACTTGCTATTCCGATATTGATTACAATTGTAGCCTAATTATTAGAGTGTAAGAAAATCACTTTTCGCCATCTTAGGTGCGACGGCATCTTGAGATTTTCCTCAAAACACAAAGGTAGATTTATCTCAGGATCTACTGGATGGATTTTGATGGGGTAAAAAGCAAATGAAAGAGAAAGCATCAACGAACAATGTACCGGAACGAATTTTTGAATTTCCATTCAGAAGCTATGAAAAGTGCACAAGAATATATTTCTACTTTTCTCAGCTTCAAAGTCGAAATTCCAAAATCTGTTCTGGTACATTGTTCGTTGATGCTTCCTCTTTCATTTGCTTTTTACTCCATCAAAATCCATCCAGTAAATCCTGAGAAAAACCTACCTTTGTGTTCTGAGGAAAATCACAAGATGGTGTCGCACCTAAGATGGCGGAAAGTGATTTTCTTACTTTCCAATAATAAGTCTTTAAATGTGATTAACACTTAAAAACCAAGTTTAAGAAAAACCCTAAGAAAAATAAAAATATTTAATTTCACCAGCTCTCAAAAGAGACCCCCCTTAGAAGAAAAAAACCCTCACACGTGATAAATCAAGAATTTTATCAATTCTCTGAATCTCATCAATTCATTTGAACTGGATGAACTTCAACCGCAAGAAATCCCTGAAGAGACCCTCTTGTGAGTCAACAAGTTTCTTGCGTCAACACAACACACGCAAACTTACCGCCATGGCCTCAGCTTGAGTAGCAAAAAGGGCATCCGCCTCACCGGAATGAAGCCCACGACTGTTGTAGATGACCTGACAATTGATTGGCTTGAGCGGTGCAAAGAACTTGTAGATATCCTGCTCGTCGCAGTAGTAGGGCATCCCCCTCAAGTGGACACAGTACTCCTCTCCGCCACCCTCGCCGCCGTCATCGCCGTCAGCCCAGTTGCCATTGCGGTTGCCCATGTTGAAGTTGCCCCCACCACCGCCGGCGCCACCGTTGAAGCCACCCCCAGCGCCAAAGCCACCACCAGCACCGCCTCCTGGCCCATTTCGAGCTATAAAGTTAGGGCCTGGAGTCCCAAAATTGCTAAAGTTGCTACCGAGGAAATTACCTCCGGGTCCAAAGTTTCCACCGCCATTGCCACCGCCGCCGCCTCCGCCGCCACTATTGCCCCCAAAGCCACCGCCGCCGTTGCCGCCAAAGTTGCTGAAATTCCCATTGCCGCCAAAATTCCCGCTGCCACCGCCATCGCCACCTTGTTGACCAATGCAAACGGTTAGAGATGTTGCCTCATTGAGGTCACCACATCCCGTACGTGGAAGAAGAGACTCACCATAGCCGCCAAAGTTACCAAAGCCCCCACCACCACCACCGCCGCCCCCACCGCCATTTGGACCACTTCCGCCATTGAAGTTATTCCCACCGAATCCATCGAATGGGCGATTCTTCCAGCCACCGGGTCCGTCATCTAAATACGGAGGATAAGGTGGAATGTCTGTAGGAAAAGACCTCTCCTCAGTCCAAATTTGCTTTTCTTTCATCACATAATTTGGCTTGAAAAAGAGACCCCGCCCCAAATACACTTTGCAGTTCTCAAAGGAAAAAAAAATCTCCCTAAAACCATTAATTTTGATTCATTTATTTTATGATTTCCTTAAGAGTTTTTAAATAAATCAAATTGAGGAAATTTAGTTTATTTTTAGGGGTGTACAGGGGAAGTTTTTAACAGGATCTAGGGTAATTTTTAAATAACTATTCCATACCAATTTTTACAGTAATAAAAAAATGAGAACTTTCAATCAACGCCTTTAAACGTCCAATGATCCAGAATATGTTAATTTTTCCAAATCATAATTTTTTTCTTCAAAAGAATTTTTTCCAATAAATAATTTTTAATCACAAAAAATAAATAAATTTCTTTTCCTGCAACATTGCTCTTGACTTTACAAATTATGTTTATTATTTATGTGCCTTTGAAAAGATGACCTAAATTTTGTTTTTAATCAACAATTCAAAATATTGCCCTAATCCCAATATATTTCCATCTTTCACACACAAAACAAATTATACAATAAGCCGACCACTGTTAGTCACATGAATGGAAAAGTTATCAAAAGTCGGGGGTGAATGGCCAGAAAAGATTTAAAGAGTGTGCGGGACGGAAAGGAAGTTTCGTTATCTGTGTGTAACCAAAAACTTGAGCTCTATGCATTAAAATTCAAATATTATCTTTTCAAAAAATTATTTACACAAAGGAAAATTTCAACATCTGCTTTTTGTTTTGTGGAAAATCTTCACAAAGACTCATCAGAGCGTTGGTTTATTATTTTCCAGCGATGATTTGCTTTATTTGAAGTCACTTTAAGGGGGGCCTCTTGAGCAAACTGTTGGAATTGACACAATTTTAATGTTTTCATTTTTCTTGCGGTTTTTCTTAAAATTGGTTTTCCAATGTTGATTACATTTGTAGCCTAATTTTTGAAGAGTAATAAAATCACTTTTCGCCATTTTAGGTGCGACGCCATCTTGTGATTTTCTGGCTTTTCCACAGAACTGCCCTAAAATACAAAGGTAGGTTTATCTTAGGATTTACTGGATGGATTTTGATGGAGTAAAAAGCAAATGAAAGAGGAAGCATCAACGAACAATGTACCAGAACAGATTTTGGAATTTCGACTTTGAAGCTGAGAAAAGTAGAAATATATTCTTGTGCACTTTTCATAGCTTCTGAATGGAAATTCAAAAATTCGTTCCGGTACATTGTCCGTTGATACTTCCTTTTTCATTTGCTTTTTACCCCATCAAAATCCATCCAGTAAATCCTGAGAAAAAACTAACTTTGTGTTTTAAGGAAAATCACAAGATGGCGTCGTACATAAGATGGCGGAAAGTGATTTTCTTACTCTTCAATAATATGTCTTTTTTGACCAACACTTGAAAACAAGTTTAAGAGGAATCCCAAGAAAAATAAAAACATTTAATTTAATTTAAAAGCAAAACATCGCTGGAAAGAGTAGGAGAAGATTTCTTTTGATTTTAACGAATATTTTCTGAAATTTTCATTAAAAATTTAAAAAGAAAACATGAAGAAAGTACTCACTTCTGTCGCCACCTTTGAAGTTACGACTGTTGCGCATCATGCCTAAACCACCACCACCTCCGAAGCCCATGCGTAGTCCACCCCTATCAGTTCTGTCGTACGGCCCAGGTCGATTGCTATTGAATGTACTCCGGCGAAATTCAGATGCTGAACTCCGGAAGATTTCGATGTACCTATTTTTTTTGTTTTGTTTCGCGTGTTTTTGGTGGTTTGAAAATTCACAACAACAAAAAAGTTGATGGAAATGATGGGGAAGGAAAGACGGAGAGAAAAAAATTGAATTAATATTTTTTCTACCTTCAATAAAACATTTTTTTTATCAATTAATCTTAAGAATTAACAAATTGAGGTTTTATTGTTTTTTTTTTTTCGAGGAAAAGAAAAGAATTATTAGACGTTTGTTTTTTCGGGCGTTTAGTCGTTGATTTGCTTCTCCACACACCAAACTCCACCAACCACAGGAATCCCGCGCTACGTACAAAATAATGCCGCCCATCATCGCCACACCAACACAGCCTCTTTTTTTCTTTCTTGGGAAATTCACCTTACCACAACCCAAAAAATCTTTTCTTTCTTTCTTAATCCAGTCCCTCCGTCCGCCATCCCTTTTCTGAAATAACTCATTTTTTTGTGAAGGTTCCTTTCCTTCATTTAGTTTTTATTTTATGCACAAAAAAATTAACTCTTTACCACGCTTAAAAGCTCTGTTTGTTTTTATATGATAAAAATATTATAGAAAATTTATTCATCTAAACGTAAAACTTTTAATACCAAAAGGTGAAATTAATTTGTAATAAAAAATAATAATAATAATAATAGAAGTTAAAACCTAAACCCAATTAAAATTGCCATAGAAAGTTTTTAATGCAAGTTAAATAAAATAAAAGAAATCTCTATGATCTAAATTTATTGAGAATTTTTCCCCTCAAAAGTGAAGAGGAAAAAAATGAGGTGTGATTTTAATTAAAACTCTTTTGATTAACTTCCATTCTAATTCACTTCTACGCGAGAATTCTATCGCATATTTTCTTTTTCCATGAAAACCTTGAATATCAAAATGGAAACGCATTAATAAATCAAAATGAGGGAAAAAAAATGTTTCAGTGAATTTATGATTTTTCTTGTCAATCAAAAGAGTTAAAATAATGCTTGAAAAAATTTGCAAATTAATTGTCGCAAAATAGTAGGGTATATAATAGAGAAAATTAGTACATTACTGATTAAAAATGCGTGTGATTTGTTGTGATCAAGGAAAAAATATCAAATACATAAAAAAGACAATGGTGGACAATCAGATTAAAAAAAATCTAATCTAATTCTAAGAATTCTAATAGAAAAATTAACAATTAAAAGCTGTTCTTTGAGACAGAAAATGATTAAATTCTGTCTATTTTTGCTGTAACAATTTTAATATTATTTTTTTTACATTAATGTTTAACAGATAATCAATGCTAATAGAGAAAAAAATAAATATTTCGTTTAATTAAAAAAGAAACATATTAAATTCATTTATTTATTTGTTCATTTATTCATTGGTCGAAATTTACTAGTAAGTCAGTCTTAAAATGTCGATTTTTAAGTCGGTCTTAAAATTTTAATTCGATTTTTAAGTCAGTTTTTAAATTTTAAGTCAGGGCGAAATTCACTAGTAAGTTTAGCTAAAAATTTTAAGTCGATTTTTAGGTCGGTCTTAAAATTTTAAGTCGGTTTCTAAGTGTCTTAAAATGTTAAATCGATTTTTAGGTCGGTCTTAAAATTTTAGTGCCTTTCTTTAAGTCGGACTTTAAAAAACTGTTTGTTGAAATTAGCGTTTTTCATTGCAAAATAAAAATTACAAGTCCGACTTAAAAAAAAATGACTTAATATTTTTAGACCGACTTACTAGTGAATTTCGCCGATTGATCATTTTAATAAATCACAATGATTTATTTCTTTGTTTTATTTCTTAAATCATTTTTTCTTCATTCATTGAATAATTTATTTGATTATGCATTTATTCAATTTTTTCTTGTTTCATTTATTTTATTATTCCTTCATTCATTCCTTTATTCATTTGATTTTTAATTTATTAAATCATATTATTTGCTCGTCAATTCTTCTATGTATTGTTGTCATCATTAATTTCTTTATTTGATTCGATAATTTATTTATTTTTTCATTCATTTATTTCTTTATTTATTTCTTCTTTCATTCTTTTATTCACTCAATGATTTATTTCTTCTTTTATTTTTTCAGTTATTTATTTCTTCATTCATTCAATTTTTCTTTTACCCTTTCATTCATTTAATCAATCAATCAAATAATTATTCAGTTTTCTCATTCACTAAATCACTCCAAATTCAACAATTGATTGCCCACCAATGTATAAAATATATTCGATTTTTTTCCTTTAATCTATATTTTAAATTTTTTTTCACAAAATTCTTTACAAAATTTGTGTGTTTGTTTTAAATAAAAATCAATTTATTCACCCAATCAATACTAAATGTAGTTTTTAAATGAATTCAATTACCAAATTAATTTGTTTTTGCGAAAGAAAATACTCGATTCTAAACAGTTTAATAATTCACCTAAAGATACCATAAATATTTAAAAAAAAAAATCAAACACCTTTAAAAAAATTAATACAAAATTTCTCTCTTTTTTTTTTAAATTTGTTTAAACAACAAATTAATTAAATTAAAAAAAAAAACCTTATATAGAGTAAGAATAGTTTAAAAAATGCTATTATATTATAATATAGGTAATAATTATATTAAAAAAAAATAGATAAAGAAAAAATCAACATGTACAATGTAGGTTTAAAAAAAAGTGATTTGAGATTCTTTTGGATTTTCAAAAGTAAACCCACACACCCACCTGTGCCCAATTTTCTCCCGATTTTTCTTCAGAGCCTTCTCAGTGTCATCCGGATTAACGAATTGTACAAACGCTTCACCCGTTGCGCGCCCCCGGTTGTCCATCACAATATGAATACCGCCTCGGTCCTGCTTTAGCTCCAACCCTGCGTTTCATTTCCATCCACACACCCATATTTCAGTTAAATGTCGTCATTTTTTTTTTTTTCATTTTATAATGATTTTTTTCTTCTCTTTTTTTTACTTTTCTTTCTCTCTCATGCATTAAACAAGAAAAATACTCATTCTTCTTCTTCTTTTCTTTCCATCAGCAACTTTTATCACATTACAGAAAATTCTTTTTTAACAGTTTTTGAGATTTTTCTTTTATGTACTTGTTAGGAATTTTTAAAATTATAAATTAGCTAACAAAGAAAAGAAAAATCTTTTTTTGAGAAAACGTTTCTTTGGCAATATGAGAATAAATTTTTTTTTAGTTTATTTTATACCTTATTGGTTTAAATAAATAAATGAAATTTTTACTTAAAGAAAAGATCATTATTTAAAAAAAAAATTTCTAATTGTTTTAAACAATTAAGAATTTATTTTAATTACTTTCTAATTGATCTTGATTGCTAGTTCTTTTAGGGTTAAACAACTGAATAATTTTGGGAATTAAATTAATCAGTGAAAACAAAATGAAAATTGAAATAAAAAAACTATAAAACTCAGAAAAAAAAACTTTAAAAAATATGTTTTTTATTAAGAAAAAAAAATAAATTAAACTTTTTATTTTTTTACTTTGATAAACCAAAAGAAATATTTTCTTTTTTTTTAGGTTAGTCAACAGTAAAAATATAGAATTATATTTAGCCACATCTGTGACTCATTTGGCCCCATGACGCCCATCACTTTTAAATATTTATAAAGTCCAAAAGTTGATTTAAAAAAAAAAACATTTTTTTTTAAAGATTATGAAAGATTTAAAACATTTTTCCAAGTTGAAAATGTTTAGTATTTTTTTTTTATAAAATTAAATATTTTAACCCAATTTTGCAACCAAAAAACCACAAAAATGTTAAAAAATTATTCATTATATTGACGTAAAAAAATTCAGAGCTTTGTAATTTAATGTAATGTGATAACCCAGTGCAAAATTTCTCTTCTTTTAGATATTAAGTAAAACCAAACCTTCAAATCTTTTATTTTTATAATCTTCGTTAATAATTTCGGAAAGTTCTTCTGATAGTTTCTTTTTTTTTTAAGAAATCCGCATATTGTACCAAAAAAAAAGAGGTCCCAAGAAATCCATTTTTGTTTTTCTTTTTAAATAAACTTCATTGACCAAACCAAGATAAACCAAAAAATTCTTATTTTCATTCCAAATAGTTTCTTTTACCCTTCTCTTTAAAAATAATAATCCAAAATGGGACTCCTTTCAAGAATTTTTTTTTCTAAAGATTTTGTAGAAATGGAGAAGTCTTTTAAGATCTTCATTAAATGGTCCACAATTCATTTTTGTTTTGTAAAATGAAGAATTAGAAGGTAGTAAATTTGATAAAAATCCAACCAAGATAGCCCCTAATTCTTTGTTAACTTGGCATGAGATTCTCTATTTTTTCTTTTTAATTTTCCACAAAAAGAGTGAGAGAAGTTATAGAAAAAATTGCGATTTCGGTAGGACAATTAAAAAAAAAAGTAGATTCTTTGTTGCTATTTTTTTGCGGAGGACTTACCTTCGAAGAATGTCTCAATTTCCCCGGGTGAGACACTGTAGGGTAACCCACGGAGTTTTACAAATGTATCAGCCTGGACAACACATTGTTTTCGCATAACAGTTTCAAATTCATCGGGTTTTGCCGCGAAAACTGCAAGATAATTTTTTAAAATTGTTTTTAAGGACTTTTTTTTGGCTAAAATCACTGAAACACCATTAAACCCGATTAAAACAGTGTGATTCACTTAACCCCTGAGGCTGTGTATAATTTTACCCCTTTAATGGATTTTCTTTATTAATTAAATAATATTTATTTTTCTAATAGAATTTTTACTTAATTGAAGTAAGAATAAAAATTATAAATGATCTAATTTAGCCAGAAGTTAAAATTCACTTGTAAGACAAACTTAAAATTTCTTAAGAAAGATTTAAGTTTTCTTAAGATAAATTAAGTTCCCTCAAAAACGTCCTTAGTTTTTATAAGATTTCTTAAGATTCCTTATAAAAAAAAACTTTTGATTTAAGAAAAATTTAAGATTTTCAAGAAATTCTAATTTTTGATGAAGAAAACTTAAGAATCTTAAATTTTTGCTAAGAAATCTTGAGTTTTAAGTTTAACTTAAAATTTCTTAAGAAAGATTTAAGTTTACTTATGATTCTTTAAGTTTCTTAACTTAAAACTTATAAAAACGTCTTAAGTTTTTATAAGATTTCTTAAGATTCCTTATGAAAAAACTTAAAGCCTTTTAACAAAGATTTAAGATTTTTAAGTTTTCTTCATCCAAAATTAGAATTTCTGGAAAATCTTAAATTTTTCTTAAGAAATTTTAATTTTTTCTCAAAAGGAATCTTAAGAAATTTAATAAAACTTAGGACGTTTTTAATGAAACTTAAGGAATCTTAAGAAATTTTAAGTTAAACTTAAAACTTAAGATTTCTTAGCAACGATTTAAAATTCTTAAGTTTTCTTCATCAAAAATTAGAATTTCTTGAAAATATTAAATTTTTCTTAAATCTAAAGTTTTTTCATAAGGAATCTTAAGAAATTTAATAAAAACTTAAGACGTTCTTAAGAGATTTTAAGTTAATCCTAAAACTTAAGATTTCTTAGCAAAAATGTAAGATTCTTCATCACTTAAATTAATTAATAAATTAAATAAAAAAATAGATTTTCTGGAAAATCTTAAATTTTTCTTAAGAAATCTTAATTTTTTTCAAAAGGAATCTTAAGAAATTTAATAAAAACTTAAGACTTAAAACTTAAGGAAAGAATGTTAAAATTTCTTAAGAAATACTTAAATTTTCTTAAGTCTGTCTAACTAGTGAATTTCACCCAGAATCTCCCTAATTAAGCGTCTAAACTGACTTTTTTATCCCAACCCAATCCTAAAAAGAAACTGATAACGTTTATTCCCCCTAAAAGGATATTTTTAAAGGATAATTAGGGATTTTTTTAACAGCTTTTTAACAAACTTACGCTCATTGTAATCAACGTAAGGTGAGTAGAAGGAAAAGCCCTGTCTAAGAGCTAACTTTGCCAGCCTCATATGCTGCCTTTTGCGCTCTTCCCTTCGTTTTGCCGTCTTTGACAATTTGGGCTTTTTTGTTGCACCTTCAGCTCCTTCTTCTTTCTTCTTTTCCTCGGACTTTTCATCCTTTTTCTCTTCAGTCTTTTCATCTGTCTTTCCCTCTGAATCTTTTCCGTCTTCTATCTTCTCTTCGACATTTTCTGTATTATCTGCAGGGACTTTCTCAATGTCTTTAGCATCCTTCTCCTCACCCATTGTTCCGGATGCACCAGAATCAGTCAAGACGGCATCAGGTAAAGTTCTGGCTTCTTCTACGTCCGCCTTACTGCCGTCTAAGGTTACAGCCTCAATGGCAGTTTTCCCATCTTTGTTAGCTTCATTCTCATTTGTGAATTCAACATTCCCGGAAGTATTTTCGGCTCCGGATACGGCGCCGTTTTTCCCGGCAGTTGAATTCACATTTCCCGCTTCTTCAGATGGACTATCAAGGCTCAATTTATTCCCCATGAACTCCATGAATTCCAAAATATCCGCCGGTTCCATACCTGCGCATAGGAATTTCTTATGATGCCCAAAAATATTTATTTTTATGACTTTTTTGGGCTTTTTTTTTCTTCAATGAACTTATTTGTTTTGTCCCAAAATGAGTTTTTTGTTTATTTATTTTGGGGCTTATTTTTCAAATTTCCAATAAAAAATAAATTAAAAATTCTCCAATATCTCAATTTCTATTAAATAAATTAGAAAAATAAAAACAAACCCAAGTAGGCTTTGCGGAATAAAATTCAGAAGAAATTGAGGTTAAATCCGACATCCCATTTTGGGACATATACGAATAAGTCTTCCCCACTAATCCCTTCAGGCGCTTCCTGACCACTTCTGCACTAGAACTACTTAGAATACTAGCAAGGAGAGATTCAGAGCTACTTACTTTCAATGTAGCGATGCCCCATGACGTTCTTGTTATACTCAAAAGCCAAATTGAAATCCTTTTCGCTGGCGCATTCCACGAAAGCCTCCCCGTTGGGACGCCCGTCGCGTGGGGAGGTAACAAGGTGAATCCCATTCTCCCCGTTGACCGTCTCAACCTTACCCAGGAATTCACTGATCTCCTTCACGGTCACATTCCACGGTAATCCCCGGAGTTTGATGATGTTGCCCTCTGGATTTTCAGCCATTGTCACTGAAAGGGCACGAGGGAGAAAAGGAGTTAAAATCAGCCAGAGTCGAGCCAGAGGATGGAAATAGAAAGCACGATAAAATTTTATTGGAGACGGCGATACGGCCTTGGGGCGCCATCTTGGAAATTTATCAATAAAACGAAGAAAGCGTCTCAAGCCGCCCACACAATTTGCCCATTTCCACGGCATTATTGGTCATTTTTATTGCCCCCATCACCGTGGGAGACCAACATGAGCATTTATTGCCAATTAGCTTGCCTTCCATGCCAGTGAATGCCGTGAAAATTGGGGTGGGAATGTTCGGAAGAACGTGGGGTGCTTTTCCACACAAAATCCAATTAGATTCAATGATTTTCCACAAACCTCTTTTCTAAATCACTTCTCTGTACTTTCCCCTACCACACTGTACACTTTTCACGGCTTTTCCGCAACTTTTCACTTGATTATTTCACAAAGAAAATAAATCCAACTCGCCGGCGCTCTAAAAAAAATTCCAAGCGTCAGAATTTTGTGTGACAAAACAATCAACTCGCAGCGACTCTACCGGGAGAAGAGAGAAACTATTTTTTGAGGTTAGGTTGTTGTGCGAGGTGCAGCATTTGTAAACAGCATGGGTAAGAAGAAAAAGGGACGTAGTGCTAAGAAAAATGTACCCCAGGCGGGTGGAGAGGAGCCCCAGGAGGTGCTACAGGCACCACATTCCTTTGTCATCCATCGGGGACTGCCGTGTCCGAAATTGAGTGACCTCACGCGTGATTTCCGGAAGATAATGGAACCCTTCACGGCGATGAATCTCAAAGAGAGGAAGAGCAACAAGATTAAGGACTTTGTGAGCCTTTCGGGGGTCTTTCATGTCTCCCACATGGCTGTCTTTAATCGTTCCAAGGAGCAGGTTTCGTGGAAAGTAGCGAGGCTTCCACGAGGGCCCACATTGACATTCAAGGTGAGTTTCCGGGAAGCTTCTTTCAGGGCTTTTGGATTTAATTTCTTTGTTTTATTTTGCAGATTCATCAATTTACGTTGATGAAGGATGTAATTTCGGCTCAAAGGAAGCCCTATATTGATGATAAAGCCTACGAATCAGCTCCCCTGGTGGTGCTGAACAGCTTCTCCGGCGAAGGGAAGCATCTGAAGCTAATGGCACAGATGCTGCAAAATATGTTCCCAACAATTAACGTGTCCACCGTGAAGCTGGCACGGATTCGCCGCTGTGTGCTGTTCTCCTACAATCCCACCACGAAGCTCATCGACGTCCGGCACTTTGCAATCCGCGTCCAGCCCGTTGGTGTCTCCAAGAGCATCAAGAAACTCATCACGGGGAAGATTCCCAACATGGCACGATGTGAGGATATTGCGGATTTCATTGAGAAAGCCAATGGGGTGTCAGATTCGGAATTTGAGGATGACGAAGCTAATCACGTTGTCCTGCCGCAGGATCTCCCCTCGCGTGGGAACATCCAGAATCAGAAGTCAGCCATAAAGCTCCATGAACTCGGTCCACGGATGACAATTCAGCTGATGAAGATCGAAGCGGGCTTGTTTAATGGAGAAGTTCTCTTCCATGAGCTCGTGGTGAAGACGGAAAAGGAGAAAGATGCCATCCGGAGGAAGATTGAGAAGCGCGAAAGGTTGAAGCAGGAACGGAAGGAGCAGCAGACGCAGAATAAGCTGAAAAAGGAGGAAGACAAGGAGCGGCATAAGCAGAAATGTCTCCAGGGGATGAAGAAGGAGACGAAGGAAGAGGAAGAGGCGCAAGAGGAGCCCGAAGATGATGCTGAATACTTCAAAGAGGAAGTTGGAGTGGAGCCAGATCGGGAACTTTTCGCCCCTGCAGACCCAAAACGACCACCCAAGTCCCGGAAACGTCCTGCCGTTGATCCCAGATCCAAGGGAAAGGACTCCAAGAAGAGGAAGCTCAACGATGGACAGCCCGGAAAGCTTGAGAAGCAAAAACCCTTCAGAGCATCATCCGGGAAGGCAGGAAAGGGTGGGAAGGTGAAGAAGAAGCCCAAAAGGTCCCGGAAATAATTTTATTTTTGATAAAAGAATAAAAAAAATGTTGTAAATAAATTCCTTCCCTCTGTAGCCACTGAAGAAGGCTCTGAACGGAGCCGAAAGCTCTGGAAAACGTGAGTTTTTCTGGGTGAGAAACCCCCATTTAACCGACGAAAAACCCCGGAAAATTTTTATTGTTGTAAATAAAACTATGTGAGCATTTTCATGATTCCCTGGCCTGTTGGGCGATCTTCCGGAAGTTCGTAGGTGCATGCATAGAAGAGCCCCACGTAGATGTTGTACTCTTCCGGGAGATCCAGAGTTTCCGGAAGTGGTGGCCGTGTCCCAACACGTTCATCCAGCTCTGAAAAGCTGAGATCTCCATCGTCCCCAAGGCCAAAGAGATGTGGTGGCATCAGCACTAGAGTCTCATAAATGACCAGTCCGTAGCTGAAGATGTCACAGGGACTCCCAATTAGCTCGCACGCCTCGTCAATTACTTCAGGAGCTGCCCAAAGGTCAGTTCCCACGTACTTTTCCACATCATCCACATATCCGGAAGCGTTGAGCTTCAGGGATACGCCAAAATCGCACAATTTGCAAATTTCAAAATCCCCCTTGACCAGGACATTGCCGGACTTCATGTCCCCATGGAGAATCTTCACCTCCCTGTGAAGGTAGTCCAGAGCTGAGGCAATATCGAGGCAGAATCTGTGGATCTTCATCACTGGCAGGGGCCCTGCTTCCTCATCCAGGCGCTTCTCGAGAATATCTGCCAGGGAGAGGTCACACACCTCCAAGGCGAGCACACTGCGTCCCTCCTGATCCTTCTTGTACGCCCTGAAGCCCACAATATTCGGGTGTTTGAGCTTCCGCAACAAACTCGCTTCCTTGTCCAATCTCTCTGAATAAACCTCACTCCTCTCAATGTCTCCCGTCATGGCACAACGATTGAGACGTTTTATAGCCCACGGAGATTTCGCCACATCCTTATTGGGGGTCCTATTCACCCGACAGACCTCGATTCCTGCAAGAAATCCGGGAATTTTCAAGAAAAATGTTCAAAGGAAGCTCCCAAGATTTTCCCTACCTGTGCCAAATCCGAGTTTCTGCAGCTGTGGCGAAGGTGGAATCTTCAGTGGGGTGCCAAGGATATTCCCAAAGACCTTCTCGAGGTGTTTATTGCGCAAGGGGGTCCTTTTTGGGGTATCCATTCTCTTTTCTTTTGTAAAAAAAACTGGACAACGCGGGCGGCTTGGTCGTTAAAAAACTGTTTCGGAGTTTTATGAAAATTCTGACAAATTGAATTCCGGAATTCGAAAACCAAAGAGAGAGATGCAAATATAGATTTTCCCGTGTGCTAAAAAGAGACAGCCATGTATATTGCGTGTTTTGTTTGGGAAGAGCAGAAAAATTAGGAAAATTCTCGGCATTTCCTTTGATTTTAAAAGCAGAAGAATTAAGAAGAATATCAGCACTTTCCCAAATAAACAAAGAGGGAAAAAATAGGCAGAAAATCCATGAAAATGAGATTAATTTCATAGAACGCATATGATGTGTGCAGCATAAATGAAACATTGGTGTTGATGCAAAATTAGATGGCATGAGAAAAATACTTTCCTCTCACTCTGGCATTTTGTGTAGGTGAGGTTTTTTTGAGTGTGTGCGTGAAATGTTTGTTTGTGTTTGTGCGGAAAAATTTTATAATATTTATTTTTCCAGGAAAAACTCATTTTTGCGACTTGGGCCTACGCGGAAAATGCTCCGGGGGGTCCCAAGTATTTTCAGTAAAAATTTGCGCGGGAAATTCGCCGGATTAAAAAAAACATTTTGTACGACTTTTTCTGGCGGAAATTTTGAGTGTTTTGAACTGGAGACGCCAATCGACGCGGCGTCGCTTCCTGGTCACAAAAAATGTAATTTCGCTGGAAAATTCGGCGGAAAATGCGAGAAAATTGCGAGAAACTGAAATTGTGAGGGAGACAGTATCAGTGACGTGCACTGTCTCATTTTCTCCTACCCTGCCAAACACAAAAAAGAAGAAAAAGAAGAATATCTTAGGTTAGAAATCCGTGTAAATATATATGTACATATATATTGTAAACTTGGCCATAACAAAAACGGAAGAAAAGCCCCGTGAAAAAGTGACTATTTTGACGAATTGGACGCCTTTTTCCGTGAGATCGCAGTGAAAATCGCGCATTTGGGTGCCAGTGTGTGTTTTGCCATTGCAAGAGTGCCTCAAAAGGGGGTGAAAAGTGTGTTTATTTTGCAGCAAAAAAAAGTGGAAAGCGCACAGAAGTGGACAGAGCGGATTGACGCATTTTCTCTTCGACTTCTTCACAGCTGAAAAAGTAGATGAAGGTACGTTGAAAAGTACCCCCAAGCACCAGCTGTACACGCGGGGGTACCTTCCCGAGCATCCTGCATGCATCCCTGGGCTTCCGGATGTGTTCTCGAGGGTATTTTGGGGTGTTTTCCTTGGGCGGAGTGCCTACGCAGGGGACGGAGAAACGCAAAAAGCAGCGACTCTGTCAGAAATTTCCACCATTAAACGCGTCTCCCGAGGCCTATTTGGTGGCCTCATCGCGCGGCCATTCCATCATCAATTATCGATTTGGTGTGTGCTATTGAGGCTGGTGCGCGATTGGGGTTGGAGGTGGATGTGCCCACCCCCAAAATTGGGGGGTTGCGCCACTGAGGGCGCTACCGGGCAAAGCAGCGAAAGACTGTGTGACCTTAGCCTTGCCTTTGTCAGGTCGTTGCCACTCTCTCATCATACCAGATATTTCTCGTCTCTTTTCGGACTTTGTCTCACCCATCTTTGACACTTTCTCACCTGCAACACCTTCCGCAGCTTCTTCCCCGTCCGTCTGTGCCAAAAACAAGCGCCCCAAAGTATTCATTTGATGCTTTTTCGGGGAGTTTTTCACGACAGTCCTCACGGGTGACCTTTCATCTTGTTTCCCCACGAAGGGCATTCATTCTCAGGGAATTTCAGTGGTCAGATGAAGGCTTTAGTACTCAGAGAAGGACTCTAGGGTCAACCTTGCGCCTCTTTTGGGCAATTTCTTGCCTTTTTTTAAGCCTCAAAATACATTTGACCCTTAAATCGATCTCGTGAAAACAATGAGCAGCAGAGGGTTTATCAATAACAAACTTTAGAGCAAAGGGGGTTTATCAAAAGCTGATAAAAGGAAAAAAAAAAACCTTTAAATATTGTTAAAAATTAATAATTCTAATATTTATAATTTTGAAAGCTTTTTGTGGCTTAAAAATTAGAGAAAAGTATTTTTTTTTAAGCTTCTTGAAGCATTAAAATTAAAGCTAATACTCTCAAAGATTAAAGTTTGTTTATTTTTCTTTAATTTGTTTAATTAATTATTTATGTAGGGGTAAAATTCACTATCTGACAGTCTTAAGACTTCTTAATTTTTCTTAAGATTTTTTTTAAATTTCTATTAGTTTTCTTAAGCAAAATTTAGATTTCTTAAATTTTTATAAGATTTTTTAAAGTTTTTTTTTGAGACAAACTTAAGATTTTTTATGTTAGTCTGTATCGGACAAAATCCATATTTTTCAATGTTTTTTTTACGAATTTGGATGCATAAAAACCATCAGGAAAAATCTGTACAAAAATATTAATTTGAACCTATTCAGCCTGACTAAAGAGATCTTAAATCTCAATTGTGAAAACCAGTAAAATTTTTAAGAAAAACTTGAGATTTTTTATGAAAATTCAAATAATCTTAAGTTTCCCTTAAGAAATCTTCAAAAAACTTTCTTAAAGATTCTTAAGTCTGGCTGACTAGTGAATTTCTCCCTATGTCTGTTAAAAAATTGTCCTTTTTAAAAGAAATAAACAGAAAAAATATTTTTCTTGTAATTTAGAAAAAACAATTTTAGAAAAACATTTTTTTGAATAAATTTTCAAATCAAAATAATAAATCAAGAAAATCTTTTTTGAAGAGTAAAATTGCAAAATTCAATTAATCTGTAAAATTCTGTAGAGATTTACAGGAAATAAATAACTAAATAAATAAATACCTAAATAAATAATACAAAAAAAAACATTCATCAGTGTTTATCAATTCAAGAAAATTCTTGCAAGTTCTAGCGATTTTTAAGATTTTCCTTTGGTTCCCTCCCCCTTCCCCTTTTCGCTCCATGGAACCTCAAATCTGTTACACTTATATCCTCTTAAAGCATTGAATTCAACGTGAAATGTTTTCATAGCTTAAAAAACGTTAAAAAAATAATATTTTCCTTAACTTTCAATGTTTTTCTTTGCTTCAAATTGAACAACAATTATTCAACAATCTATTTTAGTTAAATCTATGAGCAATTTCGGGATAACCCTTAAAATAATCCGGGAAATGACCCCATTTTACAGTAATAAAAAAACATTTTTAAAAAAAGTTAAAAAAAATTAAACTTTTAAATCAATCTTAATTATTTAATCTCCGATAACTAAAGAGATTAACAGCCTGCAATTCTAATGGCTTTATTGATGCTAAAGACGAAGCATTTTGTGCTTATCACCCACCCAATTATTCTCGATTGTATTAGTTTTGTTTACTAGCATCACACCGATAAGAGATTATGTAATTTGTGATTCAATTCTCTTCGATGATGGTATACTTTAAAGGAGAGAGATTTACTCACTCAGAGTTCATTTTCTATTGATTTGTTCTTTGAGTTTTCATGTCAATTTCTTTTTTAATTAAAAAAAAAAAAGAAACATAATTTTTTGCTTTTTTTAGAACCTTTGAAAGAGTAAAAAACAAAACAGTTTATTAAGTCCACAATCTCCCAAATAAATTGTCTTAATTTACATAAATTAGTTCAGCAGAAAAACAAAACAACGTTGTTTTACTAACAAATTAATTTCCAAGCAGGGGAAAAATAATAAAAGCTAAAATTCTGCAGCAACAAGAAGAAAAACTTGCTAATTTTGTAATACAATTTGTTAATATACAGTAGAGTGATGTAGGAAAGCCTTTTTCGCACAAAGAACTTAATGCAAAGAAGGCAGAAAATATTTTTTCCTTTGTATTAAAATTCTTTCATTTCAAGGAAATTCTTTATTTCTTCGTTGTAAAGGACACATCAAATATTTTGATCAGAAAATTCTGCTTTTGATCAGAAAAATTTTTCAATAGATATTGGATCAGGATAATAAGCTGTAAATCAGGATAATTAACGATTGAACAGTGAAATTGGTTCATGATCAGGGGAATAATGCATTTTGGTCATGAAAAACAGCAATAAATCAGGAAAATAAGACGTTGGTCATGAAAATATGACAAAATGATCATGTAAATATGTCACTTTGACCAGGAAAATATTTTCTGACAAAATGGAACATTCCTCTTCAAATTGGAAAATTTTAATCAAATTCAAATCAAATTTTTTCTGACCAAAACAGAATATTCTTCGGATCAAACCGAAATATTCTTCTGATCAAAAGCAGAATTTTCAAAGCGACAAAAGGCTGCACTGTAAAAATAAATGCTTATCGTATAAAATATTGTTGGCTAAAGATTTTTTTTTCTCTTAAACAATTTTAAAGAATTTTTCTCTTTAAGGAAAATTCTTCTAAAAGGATTTTTTGTTCTTTCAAATAGGCAACATCTACAAAATGTCACGAAATAAAGATAAATATGAAAACAATAACCCAAGGAGGCAAACTGTATTCCTCTCGTCTGAAGATATTGCAGCAGGACGAAAGACAAACTGGCAAGCGGTCGAGATAACAGGCAATGTCCGGAACTTGAGCCCATCGCTGTGGCAATTTGAGCATCTCACAGCGCTCTATCTCAACGACAACAACCTCCTCCGCTTGCCACCTGACATTGGACTATTGGTTAATCTCAAGACGCTGGATTTGTCCAGCAATAAATTGAGGAGTTTGCCCGCAGAACTTGGGGATCTCATTCAATTGAGGTGAGTTCAATCTCTCTCTTTTTTGCCTTTTCTCTATGCTTGATTCTAATGAGATTTTTTTGTTCTTGAATTAATTTTTTTCAGAGAACTTTTACTAAATCATAATTTTTTGCGTGTTTTACCGTACGAAATTGGAAAATTATTTCATCTACATGTTCTCGGGTTACACGGAAACCCACTGGGAAAGGATATTCTGTCCATTTACAATGAACCGAATGGAACACAGAAGTTACTTACATTCATGTTGGACAATCTAACAGGTAAGTCGCAATTTTTTTTTTATATTTTCTTTTGAAGCTTTCAGAGCTTTGAAAATTTGAATTTTTTTAAATGCCAAAAATTTTCCCACAAAAAATATCCAAGACACTCTAGCGGAGATTCAAAAGCCTAGAGTTTATCTGTATGTGCTGCTCTAGGCTAGAGCGTACAGAATTTTTGCAATTTCTCGCGTTTTTAACTGAATTTTTGATGGAAAAGTGTGTTTTACGCCTACAGAGAATTACGTCGAATTAAATAAAAGAGGGGAAATTGATTTCTAGACAAATTTTCGTGCCTGAAGAGAGTAAGAAATTCTGGGCAGAATAAATTTTTTTTTGGAAATGTGTTTTCATTTTATGAGAAAATTTTTTTCTTTTATTCGAAAGTAATAATTCTTTATTAGATGTTTTTTACTCTAAAAAAAAGTTCTGCTGGTCAACAAAAAATGTTTTTTTTTGGTGAGAAAAATATTTAATTTTGATTACAGTCAGGTATTGATTAACGTCGCATGGGATATACTCTTTCCACTCATTATTATTAATGGGTGAGAAGAGTATATCCCATGCGACGTTAACCAATACCTGACTATGATGTTTATTTTGCTCCACAATTTAATCATTAAAATCCTTTTAATTACTTAAGGGAGAAAAAATTAATTACAACTCACGAATAAAATTAAAATGATTTAAATGGTTTTAAATTGTCCACCTCTGAACAAATAATAAAAATAAAAATAAGTAAAATCATTCTCCTGGCTGAAAAGGTCATTCAACAAAGGGGAAATATTAATTCTCAATGAGAAAATATTTGTTCTTTGTTGATTTATTTGCCGCATTCTTAATTTATTGCTGCTGCAATTGTTCGCATTCCTTGCACATCTCTCTTTTTTACAAAAAGTCTGAGATTTTTCCAATTCGAATGTACAATTCTCTGTGTCCACACAGCATAGTTATGTGCGTGAATGATCCACACTTTATGCGTCCTTCGTGGGGGCATTTTGTAAATGGAATTAGCCTCCATTCATCGCATCTCTGGCAACCTTTTGTGAAGAATGAAATGATCTCTCGCATCGTTGTCTGTCTTCCTTGGACAATTGACATATTTGCTGCAATTTAGCAACAAGGAATGTTGTTCTTTTATCTTTTTTTTCTTCTTTTTCTCTTCAACTTGAAATTATTTTTAATATCTGTGCCATGATATGATTAATTTGCAAATATTTTATCTGACAACAAAAATCCTTTCCATGCATTCTCACAAAGTTCTCTCATCGTTGAGCGCGGTGGAAAAGAGGGCAGATTGTAGGTTTTATGAAGTATTTTAGGCATAATATTGTATGCTTTTCATTGAGCATGAAAAACAAGGTAAAAGGAGGAGAGGCGGTTCAAAAAAAAAAAAGATCTCTTAAATGAATCTGGTGGATGGGAAGTATTACAAGACAATGGGTTTTTGGCGGAGAGGCGAAGAGAGACAAGGAAAGGTCACAAATTATAGACAAAATGTTAAATGATACAAGATAAGGCGAGACAGCGCGGAAAATATGTGCAAACTCCGTATAAACATTAATGTTCTTGTTGTGGAGCTTTTTTTTTTATTTTTGTGTCTGCCATAATCTCTCTCTCACAAAATTTCTTCATTGTCTTCTTTTGTTGGCGTTCTTTTGCAAAAATAAACAGCAAGAATG
The DNA here is from genome assembly GCF_024334085.1 of Lutzomyia longipalpis. Lineage (NCBI taxonomy): Eukaryota > Metazoa > Arthropoda > Insecta > Diptera > Psychodidae > Lutzomyia > Lutzomyia longipalpis. Next base: position 48,962,977 of record NC_074707.1, read on the forward strand.
AAGAGAGAGAAGAGGAGAGTATTAACCAAGGAAAGGTGAAGGGAAATTATAATGACATTATTTGACTAATTTGAGATTGTAATTGAAGAAGTGAATGGAGGATCAAAATAGAGGGAACGTCGCGCGTTGCTCTCTTTATGAAAAGGAAAAAGCCCTTATTTAGGGTTTTCAAAACTCACGGTTAGATCGTGTTTGACCCCATTGAACTATGTGTGTGGTATCGTTTGCATAATTTACAACATTAAGACATTAAATTCATCGTTGTTGCTACATCTTGGTTCATTTTGAGAGTTTCTCCTTCAATTCCAGAAGAAGGTTTTCATTTATATGGCTAATCGACTTTTTGTTTGCAAGAGCAATGAAATTCGTTGTAAATGGGGAGTTTATTGATTTTTATACCTTTGCTAATGGGACGATTTACTTCTCCATTTAATTAAACTGTAAACGATTGTCAAGCTGTGTTTTCACGTGAAAAGACTGTATTTATAGGGAAGAGATGGGTTAAATGGCGCATTTGAAAACAGAAATTGAAAGAAACTTTACTTCAAGGCTCTGTCTCAAGTTTGAGAAAATATAGATTAGGCTTAGATCATTTATTCTTACAATTCTGTTTAAAAAAAAAAACCTAAACTAACTTAGCCTAGTTTTAAGAGACTTAGGCCTAGCTTTAAATACTGCATTATTACGTAAGAGAATAAATCCTGGTTTAAAATAAACGAACAAAGCTTAAGGCTTACTGAAAAAATAAACGAAGGTTTAAGAAAACTTTAAACCTAGCATTATAGGTTAAATCTAGCATGACTATGCTTAAAAGTTTAGGTCTTGTAAGAAAATATTAAAGCCTGGTTTAAGAAAACTTAGGCCTATGCACCAAACACTTAAATCTAGGAAAAAACGCGTACGTCTAGGTTAAGCAACTAAGGCCTAGTATAAACAATTTAGGCCTAGTAAAAAAAAAAAAACTACAGCCTGATTTAAGATAACTTAAGCCTAGCATTAAAAACTTAAATCTAGCTTGCCTAGCATAAAAAACTTAGGCTTAGTAAATAAGAATAAAGCCTATTTTAAAAATAAAAATCTTTAAAAGCTTAAGCTTAATTAAAAAACTAAATCTTTTAAATCTAGTTTGATTATCTAAAAAACTAAAGGCTTGTTTAAGAAAACTTAGGCCTGACTTATGGAACTTATGACGAATTTTGACCAACAAAAATGAATATAGACTCCTTAAAGCGTTTTATCGTGTTAAGAATTATTAGAAGAAAAAATTTCTGTTTAATTTTGCAAAAAATTTTTATTAGTTCCGTATTTTTAATGGTTTCTTTCAAAACTAAATTTTCAAAGATTAAGAATTTTGTTGATTTCTTTCTGCGCCATTTTACCACACCCCCTCCTATATTGCTAATAAAGATAGAGCCCCCTGGAAAAAAAATTAAAAGAGCGCCACTTTAGAGTACCGGAAATTGCAAACAAGAGAAACTTTTTCTTCTTTCTTTTCTCTCCCATTGCAAAGATAAAAAACAAAAAGAGGGGAAAAAGAACTTTTTGGTCACATAAACTTTTAAATTAATGCATCCGTACTGTGTGTCGCAAACATCGCACAAGACTTTCTAATTGATTATTTCCACCAAATTGAAAGGTAATCAATAAAGAAATCCCTCAATCTTTCGCTTGTCGTATTTTGTTTAATTTGCAATAAAAGTCTGGGGAAGAGAGGGAGAGAGAGAGGAGGAAAATATTAATTAATTCAGTGAAACTGTGCTGAATCAATTGAAGTTTTATTCAATTAGATAAAACAATGGGGGTTCTACTGATTTTTTTCTTTCTCTCTATTTATTTATTTTATGTCTTTCATGCAATAAACATGATAAATTCGTTGATTTTTTTTTATTAAATGCAGCTATAATTGTTTTGTTTTTCGCAAAAAAACATTGATTGAGATTCTTTGCAAGTGAATTCATGGTATATTCTCATTAAATGTATATTTTTTTCTTTCATTTTCAATTAAACTTTCATTTTTATTGAAGTAAATTAAATGCATTATTGATGGTTTTTTTTTTGGAATATATCTGTTTAAAAAAAATACAGATGAGAGAGAAAAATCCTTTAACATGCTGTGAAAGCTCTCAAATGTGAGCTTTTGAGCTTTTCTGTAGGTGATTTCAATATTATTCAGCACAGTTACAGATCTAAATCCAATTAATTATTTAAAAGAAATATAAATAGATTATGAGAACTTTTCTGTAGGTCAGCATATTTTCTCACAATCAAATGAAAATCCTTTCAGTTTATAATTTTCAGAGAATTCTCCCTTCTCTTCCTCATAAGCTTTGGGCAGAGAGAGAGAGAAAAAATGAAGAAATAGAGTGAGAATGTTAACAATTGGTCATTCTCATTTATAGCTCTTTTGTGTTGTGGCCAAAGTACTGGTAGAAGAGGAGATTTGGTCAAGGTGATGTCGATATAATGATTCTTTGATTTTTCAATTGAAACAACACCACCAAGTTGAATCACGAAGGAATTGAAGGTGGGGGCAGGTTAGATGGATTGTATGGGAAAGAGAATGGGATGAAGGAGTTTGTGTGTTGTTGGGTATATCATGAATGAGGAAAATTCAATTGAAATTGAATCGCAACGTAACCTACCAAAGCAACAACAGTGGCGGTGTGTTAATTTAATGAACCACAAACACCTCAATCTGTTGAGTTTGAATTTGTGTGTCACACCATGTTTAATTATTCATGCTTAACACACAGGTTGGGTGCTTTTAAGCTTGATTCTCTTTCAGTTTTGGTTGCACAGCTTTACATTTTTTTTTCTTGTTAGTTTGCACGGTGTGTGTGTGCATAAATCGACACCTAATTTGAATACAATTAATGAAAGTTTCCTCAAGCTCTGTGCGAAATTTTTGTTTCCGATCTCAATGTGGGTGATATTGTTGAAAGAGAGCTAGTGCAAAAAGAGAGCCTCGCTGTAGAAAAAAAAAATAAGAAAAAGAAATGAGCGAAAGGAACCCAGAAAAATGTGTGTGAGAGAAAGAAAAAAAAACGAGTAAATGATATGCGTTGAAATTGATTTAATTTCTCGTATGACACAGAAATTAATTTTGGGCAGATGATTGAGAAAACACCCACTTAAAGGCCAAAGAAAATCGCTACCATGTCTTTTTGGTCATTTCTTTTAAAATACAAATTTTGCTTTTTGTTTTTTTTTTTATACCTCAACATCTTTTAACAGCTTTGTTGTTATTTGGATATATTGGAGAAAGAGAGAAAAGAAAGAAAGTCATTTTGTACAAAATGTGTGTATGAAATTCCGGCTTCTTTCTTAATTACTCAATATTTTTCACTTTACAACCATTCACTCCCCCTTCTTCGTACCTTGCGGCTTTATTCAATTTTCTTGTGTTATTCAAATTAAATGCGTGTCTTATATGTGTGTAAATGAAAAGATAAACAGCTTGAGATAATTTGCTAAAATTATAGTAATTTCTCTTATAGAGAACACACAGACTTCTTTTAATTGCACGAGATTATTGTTGGTTTATTTCTCCTTCCTCAACTAGTCTACACATCTTTTATTTATTTTTTCTTCATCTTCCCATTCGTTGATTGAACATGGAAAATGAATGCGTATATGTAGTACGTCACGTTGTGTTTAAAGCGTCGTGTTAAAATGTCAAATGAAACGCATGTTTATGTCAATGCAAGAGCTGTCAAAGTTTAATTGACTTTTAATGATATTTTTTTAAAGAAAAAAAAAAGTTTTATAATAGTACAACTAGAAAAAAAATATGATCTGATTTTTAAACTTTCTGACAGATCTGTCAAAAATGACAGGAGTTGTCAAAATAGTACTGTCATATTTGACATGATATTTAAAATATTTGGATATATTAATAGTTGATAAAGTCTTTAAAAAACCACTAAAAATGCAGTTGTTACTCTTTGTATAGCAGTGCAATGTGTCAGGTACGTCAAAAATGACATAAATTAACCGCCAAATCAATTGCTGCCAATTTGGTAATGTCAAAATATTATTTGCTTTGAAATAAGCTTTTTTTTCTTGAAAAATTATTCTATTTCCTTAGATTTTTTTTTAAATCAAAAGTTTCCTGTTATAAATAGTCCTGTCATAGTTCTTACATTCTAAGGCATTAAATAAATAAATAAATTACCTCATTTATCTGTCATTTGCCATATTCTGTCCAATGACTGATGTCAAATTGTTTGTTTTGCTTTAAAATAGATTTTTTTTATTTGGATTCTAACATCCTTTAATGATAATACTGTTTTGACAGATCTGTCAGAAATGACATAAGTCAACTGTCAATTGATAAACCGTCAAATTACTGATGTCAATTTTTTTTTTCAATTATTCATTTTGAATTCTTCTATTGCTATTGCCTATTACTTTTAATATCGTTTTTAAAATTGAAATTCTCTCCTCTAGAATATTTAAAATAAATAACTTAATTCTGGGAGAAATGAAAATTCTTAATTTTTTTTTGATGAGAATAGAAATGTAGAAATGTAGTCTAGCGGTCATATTAGCTCGTGCATATTTATTGCGTGAAGGCTAACATATTGCTTTTCAAAAAAAAAAGAAGAAATATAACGTATGGTCTTACACATATGTATGTAGATGCATCACTTATATACCTACAATTTGGTTGTCTTGGGGGGCAAAGAAATAAGAAAAGAGGTGTTGATGAGATGTAAAAAGAAAGAGTTGTGTAGAAATTAAAGGGGAAAAATAATCACGCAAACCACAAAATACGTTAAAATTATGCGATGGGAGGTATTAGTTCGTTGATGTTTGGAGGTACATCGCCAATGGTCTGTCGTTCGTGCCGTCGATGGATGCGGCAGATGGGTGAAAGAAGAAATTGAGAAAGTGATGCTTTTGAGTTATACTTTTTTTTTTTTACTTTAATCTTCACTTACCCATCTGCTTCATTAAATAAACGTCGTGGTGTATTTTTTTTTCTTCTTATCTTTTTCTCTGTGCCTTTAGCTCACAATAAGGCATCTCTCACACCTCTAATTTTCACCCAAAAGATCAACAATGTCCGTGCGGTGCATACGAATGAAACGGATGACCCAATTTTTACCCTCAAAAGTGAGACTCCTCGCAAGCAATTTATTTTCTTCAAGACAGAGCAAAGGAAAGATGAAAAAAAAAACTGTCTGCAAAACAGAGAAATATGCACGAATTTTATTGTTTCTTCCAAAAAATTGGCACATAAAAATACATAGAGGAGTAATTTTTCAAAATATGAGGTGAAGACAGCAAAAAGTCACCCAAATGAGGTGATATTTTAAAATTTATACAAAAGATGAGTCAAGATTACAAAGTTCGCAAGATGACAAAGTCCGGAGGCTTTAGTGGAATAAATATTTTGACAAAAAAAAAAAGAAATCTCTCAAATAATTTAATTTTGCTTAAAGAAGATTAAGAAGAAAAAACGCAGGATCTGGGTGAAAGAGTCTCGTTAAAGAAGAAACGATAAAAAAAAATTGAAGAAGCCAAGAAGAAAGTCACGAAGATTAAAGGCAAAAATTTCTCTTTCTCCCAATTTCACCGTAATTTAATTTAATATCCAATTTGCATGATCAATTAGTGAGGTGTTGATGCTACATCACACCACACAACACACGATAGAAGCGCCGCGTATACATACAAAATAATCAAGCAATTATAAACCCTATGATCATTCGTTTTTATCTCAATTAACAATTGTGCAAGATAGAGGAGAATGATTGCATGTTCGGCGAATGGAGCATAATCTTATAAAGCATTATAAGATATTTTGTGATCAATATTAATCTTGTGATTTATAAAAGTCAATACAAAATGGAATGTTGGCAATGCTGGAAGTAATATTTTGCTCTGAAGGAGCTCCTAATCGTGTCCATAAGATTAAATTACTCATGCTTAATCGTCACAAATATGACTTTGCACAATATGCCCATGCATGATGGAGGTAGAAAAAAAATGAATGATCACTGCACGGAACACATTCGATATGTGTGTAGGTTAACCTTGAGATCGCACTTCTCTTAAGAGATCATCTCTCTGTGAAATTGATTGAAGAAGAATGAGGAAATTGGGAGAGGGAGAATGTGGGTCTGGAGATATTAGTGGGTCATTCATGAAATGCTGTGGGTTTTTATTTCTTCTCTAATAGGTACTTAGTTTTGCACCAAAAGACAATCAAATTTTGCAGTACGAATGACTTTCTTTTCGATTTATTGTAAGACAATGAAAAAGGATAAAAAGGTTTGTAGGAAAAAAATAAATAAAATACTTTCCAGAGTGGGATTTGAACTTACAATAAATATCTTGAGACATTGAGTGCTTGCATATTGATCTAAATTTTTGTATGGAACAAAGTAGAGCAATGTTTGAAATGAGGTACATTTTTTGCAATATTAAGATAATTTATTTGTTTTAGAACTTATTAATGTTGAAAATTAATTTGAATAAAAATATTTAATAGTTCTATTAGGTATCTATTTTGTTTTATTTAACTTTGAAT